>NW_020837952.1:46620095-46731156 GCF_003676395.1 Aethalodelphis obliquidens | reverse complement strand
GCCGCTCCATGGCATGTGGGATCTTCCCGGACCGGGGCACGAACCCGTGTCCCCTGCATCGGCAGGCGGACTCTCAACCGCTGCGCCATCAGGGAAGCCCTCAAATTTTTACTTTATGGCAGGGGCTATTCTGAAAACATTATATGCACATCTCATTTAAGCCTCCCAACAGCCCTGTGAGGTGGGGATACTATTGACTCATTACATGTGTGAGAACACTGAGTTTTAAAGCCATGTCCAAGGTCACAAAGCTAACTTAGGATACAAGCTGAAGAAGTAACTCAAGCTCTCAGTCACCTTGCTCCATCACCTCTCTCCATGTCTAAGGCTACATTCCAGGTTTTCTAAGACAGCCTCAGTTTATGATTCTGTTTCACTCTCTCTAAATAACCATGTGCTTGTTAGACCATGTACTGGTTATTTAGGAACATACAGTCCTTGTTAGGAATATCTGGCCAGGGCTCTTTCTCCTTCCGTGTTCTCATGGTACATGTTCATCTCGCCATTGAGGCCCTTTCGAGGGTTTCTCATGCTTCAGGAAACAGAAGCAGCAGCGGAGAAAAATAGAGAGTCTTGGGACTAAGCAGGATGAACAGTCCCCATACGGGTGCCCTGGAGACAGTGTATGGAATTGAGGAACACAGGGCCTCTCTCTCTGGTAGAAGACGGCAGCAGCAGTGGCGGTCGGCTGTGGTATGTCTGTAATCTCCCGGCTGAATCAGAGCTGGGTTACAAGCTTTGAAGCGCTGCATTCTGCTACTTCAGTGGCACTGCCACAGTTACTCTATCTTGGAAAGGTGAAGGATTACAACTCAAGATCACCATAACCTCCAAGAGGCTGACCACGCTAGGGACACGTTCCAACAGCACGAGGTCCCAGGTGGAGAGAAAGCCCTGCCGAACCTGAGTGCCAGTCACTCAGACCCCTCTCTGCATTCCCCCTCGGCCCCTATGCCAGGAGGATTACCTGTAAGTAGAGCGACCACACATCCTGGTTTGTCCAGTACAACCCTGGCTTTTATACCTATCATCCTGGCAGCCCCATTCACTCTCAGAAGTGTCCTGGTGTGGACACTCATCAGGTCACCATATCTATACATCACTAGCATTATGTGCAGGGCAGGGTTACCAATAAGAATGCTGAAGTTGACCACCAGTTGGCCAGCCCTGGAAGTGATGGTTTCTGTAGCTCTGGTTCTGTTACTGTGAGACTCTGAGCAAATCACTCAGCCTCTGTGTCTTAACTTCCCCTTACAGCTACTTTATGGTACCCAGAACTGAGGACTTGCAGGCAGAAGCAATCCCACTACACGTTTGGATGCTAAGTGGCAGAAAGGGTGGGAAAAAGTAGGGACCGCTGGAAAATATCAGACAGAAGTAGACTGCAAACTCCCAGAAGGCAGGGACTGGGTCTGTAACTGTGTCCCCGGCCAGCATAGTACAGGGCACACGACAGGACCTACATAAACATTTGTGCCAATAAGTAAAAACGAGGAGGGGAAGAGTCCTGAGAAGGGCATTGAACTGGACCTCAAGAACCTGAGTTTAGGGCTTCCCTGGTGGCACAGTGGTTGAGAGTCTGCCTGCCAATGCAGGGGACACGGGTTCGTGCCCCGGTCCGGGAGGATCCCACATGCCGCGGAGCAGCTGGGCCATGGCCGCTGAGCCTGCGCGTCCGGAGCCTGGGCTCCGCAACGGGAGAGGCCACAACAGTGACAGGCCAGCGTACCGCAAAAAAACAAAAACAAAACAAAAACAAACAAACAAAAAGAACCTGAGTTTAATTGTGGTTCTGCTTCTGTGTGACCTTGAGCAGGCCACTCAGCACCTCTAGTCTGCAAAACAACAGGGTTTGTATGGACCCCTTCCACCCTCTAATTCTATACAAAGACCTGATAAACTGGGTAATCCACTTCGAAAGCCTCAAGAATTAATTGGCGTTGGATCCTTTTTACAAGAAACGGGAGAATGAAAGGGACAAAGGAATTGACCAGCATCACTGCGCCGCCGTGTGTGCCTGCCCCCTTATCTGGCCGGGGGCCATATGGTTCAGGGAGTTTAGTGCAGTGAGGCTCAGGGCGACAGGATGTGCTTTCAGGTGCTGTCGCTGGAGAGCCTTTTGGAGCAGTGCTTTCTTTCCTTTATGAGGACATTCATTTCCTACTTGCTGTTTTAGATGCAAACGAACGACAACAACAAAAACCAAGCCTTTCTGTGCCAGAGACAGAAAGGGAAAGTTTTTCTACCAAACTGTGACTATGACTTTGAACTCTGTAAATTCACCTCTTTTTGTCCCATTTAGCTTGCTAGGTTTTGTGAATTGGCAAGGGCTGGTCTCTTGCTCCCTTTGCTCTTATTTCTGTCTAGATGAAGTCATAAGCGGGGGCTTGTGATTGATAGCCATGGTCTCTGCAGGGATGGGATGGTTCAGAACTGAAATTTTGCTTCAGAGAGAAGCAGAAAGTATTCTTCTAAGGAAATCATTTTTTTTTTCCATTTCATTGGCACATAACTGATGGGGATCTTCTTGTCTCCAGCTAAGGTTCCTCCCTGAAGATAAAGCTAAAGGATGCTCTTAAGATGGGTGGAGAGAGAAGGAGCTTCCCATAGGAGGTAGGTACCTGAAAGTATCCCAGAAAGGGAATGTGAGCCTCTACATCATTCAGGCAACAAGTTTCTGAGTGCCAAAAAACAGTGTGGGGCTTCCCTGGTGGCGCAGTGGTTGAGAGTCCACCTGCCGATGCAGGGGATGCGGGTTCGTACCCTGGTCCGGGGGGATCCCACGTGCCACGGAGCGGCTGGGCCCGTGGGCCATGGCCGCTGGGCCTGCACGTCCGGAGCCTGTGCTCCACAACGGGAGAGGCCACGGCAGTGAGAGGCCTGCGTACCGCAAAAAAAAAACCAAAACAAAAAAAACCCCGAAAAAACAAAACAAAACAAAAAACAGTGTGACCTGGGATACCTGAGTTAGAAAGTTGGTGCTTACCAAAATGTCTATTTCTGGACCTCATTCCACTGCCATGATATCAGAACGCTTGAGGTGAGCTTCTGGAATTAGCTTATTTAACAAGCTCCATGGGTAATTCTTAAGCATACTAAAGTTTGGGGATCACTACTCTAAAAGATTCAGACCCCCTCATTCTATATAGTCAACACTGATCTATATGAGGTCATAGGTAGTTTTGCCCCATTGCCAAGATGGTAGCAGGGCCTCAGGATACTAAAAGAAAGCCTGTGGTCCTGCCTGTAATTCCACTATTTGACATTCTAATGAAAAAAAATTCCATAATTAGCTAACCTTCTTTTCAGTTTAAGGCTGATATTTCTGGAAGAGGAAACACTTTAAATGGTATCAGTCATTTATACCCTAGAGTGAAAGAGTAAAAAATCTCCTTTCTTGAGGAGGATGTGAGAGAATTGAAGGTTTATGGTGTATAAGGAGAGGGTTATTGTGGAGAGAACTGAAAACAACAGAAAGGAGAGTCAGGAGCCCCTAAAAATAACATTTATTCCTTTTAAGTTTAGCCTAGACCTGGCCCAGAATGCCCTACATTAGGCTTTATTTTCTAGATGATTTTAAAGTTGTAGGGAACTTAAAATTATGATTTTGCTATTAAGAAATATTAGAAGAGCCAGGACAAATCAAACCAACCATTCAGAGCTGGGGTTGCATATAGATTCTATTTCCTGTGCCCAGCCTGATCGACTGGTCTTTTAGCTACTTGGAACTCTACTGAGGAGACTGTAGCCACATCTAGGCTTAGCTCCAGAGTACAGTGATTGATTAATGATGTCTGCCTTTGTTTTGCGGAAGGGTAGATGGTGATACATGTGCTACTTATTTGTCATCCTTAATTTAGAAAAAGCCTGTATGGACAGAGACTGAAGCAGTGATCCTGACATGACACCATTAGAGTCAGCAGGATACAATACCTCTGAAGAAAGGAGATAATCGAGAGTGCCGTCCTTCATGCTATTCAATGCTTCATCACTTGGAACAAAAACGGTATATGGTCCACCAATCCCATCCTCATCTAAGACATGTCCCACACTGGTTTCCTGCATTTGAGAAATGAAAATGTATATCTGCAACCTATCTCAGATAAATATCTGAATTCCCCAGCAAGTATTTATAATTGATACCCCCTGCTAATTTTACAAAGGACTGGACATAAAACACTTTCTAGAAATTCATGAAAAGTACATACCTCTAACAAAGATCTGAACTTGCTGTATCTTGGTTGTAGCATTGTCATTATGGTTTGCTAAAAAGAGACATCTTGCTTAAAATTTAGTGAAAAAAAATAAGGTGGTTTAGGAAATATTTAGATGCTCTAACATGAAAAGACTGATGACAGAGTTTACACGTTAAGTGTGGATCTCCTCCATAAAGCACAAGGGGTAAATTTTCACGACAGCTGGTCTGAGTTGTCAGGTGTGACTATGAAAAAGGTCACAAAATCAACATCTTTCCTACGCTTACGATATGCCTTTCTCTCTCTCTCAGAGGTGCCCAGAATTCTACTAAAAACAGAAATTATCCCATTTTCCCCATGGTTGGGGTCCTAGTACAAGCACATAGTGCTGGCATTCATTTTCTTTTTGGGAGTGACTCTCCAGGGAGCAAAGGGAGATGGATTTGAGGTGACGTCACTTTTACCTGAAATATCTCACCTCAATATTGCTCTCAAACGTGGGCGCCACCTTGTCCATGGCTCTGTCGAGGATGTGCAGGAGCCCGTTGGAAGCAATTATGTTCCCTTGTATAATTTTTACCTTCTTTTTGCCTCCATAGAGTTTAAGCTTCAGGTGTCCGTCCTAAAACACCAAGGAAAAATAAAAATTAATGTGTGCCCTTGAAAAATCGAGCACTGGATTAGAAGAAGCCTTAAACCCTTGGGTTCTGCCACTTATTGGCTGTGTGACCTTGGATGAGTCACTTATCCCCAAAATGGGAATGATGGTTTCTGCTCAGTTGAGTTCACAGGTCTTTCATTAAGATCAAATGAGATAGCATATGAAATCACTTCTGACTACCAGTGATTGCTAAATGAGAATAAGGCATTATGGTCTCCCCGCCATAGATGGCAAGCTACAAAAAGACCCCAAACTATTCAATTTATTGCAAATTCATTACCTACTTTAGTGTCCTGGACAGAAGAGGCACACAATAAAACATATTTGTTGAATGACTAAAGGAATGAATGCATGTCCTTGTGAGAAAGGAAACCACATCTTCCTCTGTCTGTCTGTCCGTCCATCCATCCATCCATCCATCCTCACACGCACACAGTACAACCCACTGGTGAACGATTCAGGCTTTGGGGTCAGGCAGACCTGCTCTTGAATCGTGGCTCTGGCCCTTACTGTGCTACCTCTCAGTTTTCCCATTGGAAAAGCCTTCACAGGGCTGTTGTGAGCCTTATGTAACACAAATCCAGATTTACCCCAGTACCTTGCACATAGGAAGTGCTCATTAATCTATCAACTATTGATGTTTGGTGAAATGCAACAGGATAGGTCATAACCCCTCCCCCCATACACTCTCTCTGTTGACTGACCATGTGCCCTTCAGCTCAGTAGAATCACAAAAGGAGTTATTTGTGAAAGAGGAGGAAGATATTTTAAAAACAAAACGGAATTGATGGCACTGATTGATGCAGTGTTGAGTTGGAGAGAATGGATAAACCCTGGCAATCTAAAACAAACAATCCATTTCCTTTCGTAAGAGGAGTGCTGATCTGCTGATGCTTCCAGGAAAAAGGTTTACTGTAAATTTCTCCTTCCTGCTGGTAGTTGAATGATGGTTGCCTTGAAAACTAATTCAGACCAGAGCAAAATCACTTTACAATTCCCTTCCCGTAACAGCCCACCCCTCTCCCACCTGACCCTTTCCAGTGCTGTTCTCCATTTCTTTCCTGCGTAGGGAAGTGCTCTGACAAATAAGGAACAAGGAAAGAAGTTCTTTGGAACCTTTCACGACCCCCGGACACCAAGAGAGAGCTGGCTATGGCCATCGACTCAGTGAGCGGCTTCATTCTGGGAGTGAAAATCAGAGAGACCCTCACCTACCTTATCATCACTGAAGACTTCCCCTGACTTTCCGGTCAAAGTATAGAATGTGTCTGTATTATTCATTTGCTCGGTGCTCATCTGTCCAGCGATTATGTGGAGTTTCACAAAGTACTGAGCAGCTTCGTTATTCAGCAAAAGCTCTTTTACCTGAGAAAAGCAAGCCGATTCCTTCAGTCTCTACTGTGGTTTGAAGGGAAAAATGAGGTTTGTGATTCAGGTTATGACTTGTTTAGCATCAAAAACATCAAAGCTAGTTCACCCTCACTTGAGTTTGGGCTCTTTCAGATACAGATGACTTTCCCAGAGATAAGCTGGCCTAAGCCAGGCCTTAAAGGGAGCAGAAATCTAGAGGTGAGGCACGGTTGCTCTCAAACCATGGGGGGTGCTCGGGGAGGGAACCGGACATCATGGGGAGAGCATAGCGCTGGGGCCGGGAGGACCAACGTGGTTGGCAGGTGCTGAGAGGTCAGTCATCTTGAGCCCAGGAAGCAGCTGGGAATGAATGTGAAATTGTGTGAAAAGACCCAGTAGAGTGGGCCGATGGAGCTTTTGAAGAGCAAAATTAAGATTTTCGAAATCCTTTGGATCAAACTGACGTTTTGTCAATATTATATTGTCAACAATCACTCAGACACCTTTTCTCAACTGTGTAAATTCAATCTGTATATTAAACAAGAGACCACATGCAAAGTGTCTAGCCCAGATGCCTTCAATATTCACTAGTTCTCCTTCCCCACAGGAGACATGTGAGTGCATCTCTGAAGATTAATGACAGATTCATCTTGGACGGATGAATGGTGGTGGCATATTAGGAGGAGAGAGTCTGAAACTCACTGGGTGTTAACTGAACGCAGCACAAATTATGATCACAAAATATCTTGGATATTTTTGTGATCGTATATAAACCAATATAAACCAATTTCACACAAATCAGTGTGTTCAGTACCTACATTAAACCAAATCTAACTATGGCACTGATACCATGGGAAACCTCCACTGGGCACTATGGGTTTCATTCCCACTGGTTGACATTATCTGAGACAGCAGCTGCTCACACTGAAGACTACAATTCTCTTCTAGTTTCCCCTACCACTGTTACCACTTATGATGATTTTAAAGAAACAAATACCTAGCTGGTATGTTAATTTCATTCTTTCTGTGGGAAGTGAGCCGTTTTGCATTATGCAAATCTTATTTATCACGTGACTACAGTTAAGAACCTTTAGTGGTTACCCTTGAGGGGTAATGACTGGAAGGGGGCATTGGGGGAGTCTTGCTAGACACATCGACATGCACTTTGTGACAGTTCGTTGAGTTGTGCACTTACTGTTTGTATACTATCTGTAAGGACGTTTTATTTTGCTCAAAGAATTTTATAAAAAAATTTGTATCTCATCATCAGTAGGTTTAATTTTAATGGGGTTTCCCACTTTAAATAAAGAGGGTACTGTTGGGCTTCCCTGGTGGCGCAGTGGTTGAGAGTCCGCCTGCCGATGCGGCGGACACGGGTTCGTGCCCCGGTCCGGGAGGATCCCGCATGCCACGGAGCGACTGGGCCCGTGAGCCATGGCCGCTGAGCCTGCGCGTCCGGAGCCTGTGCTCCACAACGGGAGAGGCCACAGCAGTGAGAGAGGCCCGCGTACCGCAAAAAAAAAAAAAGAGGGTACTGTCTGCTAAGGTGTTTTCTTTTTTTTTCTTTACATTAGTCCTTATTTATAAAACAAGGTTATTTAAAATACTTACATTGAATCCTTTTAATCCTTTGTCTGTCGGCAACAGCACGGTAAATGGTCCCAGGTTACTCAGTGGCCAAGCATAGGCTTTGTCTTAGGAGTTGAAATACACAAAGAAAGAAAACACTAAATGCGTCAGTAGCTCATGAGGAGTAAAATCAGGCAATGCCCCTTGTGGTCCACTTAGACCCTCTGACTCCTGAGCTTCTCCATTCTAATTGGTTTTATGCAGGCCCTAGGTGAACTGGGAAGCTAAGAATGTGAGGCCCCCAAGTGTTCCTCACAACTGTGTGATTTTTCCTATAGCCACAGTCTTGACTCAAAGATACCCTGGGATGAGAGGGTCCGTGAGGGTCATGTGACAACATCCTTGGACAACCTCTGCCTCTGTGCCTGACTTTCTGAGCTGTTGCCATCTCAGTGAGTGAAGATGCAGCCCTTGCTCCATCAGGGCCAGCTCAGAAGAGCCTCATTCTTGGGACTTCCCTGGTGGCTCAGTGGTTAAGAATCTGCCTGCCAATGCAGGGGACACAGGTTCGAGCCCTGGTCCGGGAGGATCCCACATGCCATGGAGCAACTAAGCCTGTGCGCCACAACTACTGAGCCCGTGTGCCACAACTACTGAAGCCTGCGGGCATAGAGCTCGCGCTCTGCAACAAGAGAAGTCACTGCAATGAGAAGCCCGCTCGCCACAACTAGAGAAAGCCTGTGCGCAGCAACGAAGACCCAACGCAGCCAAACATAAATACTTAAAAAAAAAAAAAAGCGCCTCATTCTTGGTTCAATGCTTTGTCATTGCCATCGTGAAATGCTCAATACTTTGTGAACAAAGAAGCCCTGGTCTTTTCATTTTGTACTGGGCTCTAGAAATTTTATAGCTGGTCCTGTTCCATGCCCCTGGGGAGGCGTGGACAGCAGGATGGGCTCTGTGCTCTCACACAGGAGGCAGTGTGCCCCGCACCTCATAAACCGGGCAGGTGACAGGGTGACTGGACTTTGTCCAGAGAAATGTCTAA
The DNA here is from genome assembly GCF_003676395.1 of Aethalodelphis obliquidens. Classification (NCBI taxonomy): domain Eukaryota; kingdom Metazoa; phylum Chordata; class Mammalia; order Artiodactyla; family Delphinidae; genus Aethalodelphis; species Aethalodelphis obliquidens. The sequence continues at coordinate 46,722,332 of NW_020837952.1, read as the reverse complement.
AGGACACTGTCCCCCTTGTCTGCTCTGATATTCTAAGAGTGTGTAGAGGAAGGCAGGAGAGCCCTGAGGTCTGCCAGTAATGCCTGACTCCCTGGGGGGTGTCCTGCAAAGAGCGGGTCATTTGTGTAGGAGGCACATTATTTGCGCTGAGAACACAGCACTGACCAGTGCAGAACACTTCCTCCTCCGCCCGTGCTCTTTCTGGGAAATCATGCTTGGTGACTGGTCAGTTCTAGATGATAATATTTTAAGGATTCTGTTGATTGCTCAAGCCTGTGTTTTATTTCCTGTCGACTGGCAAAATTTGTGTTTTATTGGAAATCTTGTCTAACGCTGTGATCAGCTATATTTCATTCTTATGGGAGTGTGAGGTCATGACCTCTAGAGGGTGTTCGGAAAGGCAGGAGGGTGTTTTAGGCTGTCACCCTGCCTGGGGGCTGGCGGAGAATGTGTCACTATAGACTGTTAGTGGTTGGGGGACCAAGGATGCTAAACACCCAGCGATATGTGAGATGGTCGGTCGCACACCGTCAAGACTCTGCCCCACATTCAAATGGCACCTTCACTGAGGAGCATGGATAGTGCTTCCCAGTACTACCTGCCAACATTGTTTCCCATCTGGAGGACCCATAAGGTCAAGGGAAAGAGGATGGTTTCCATCCTCACATCGGTAGCTGCCTATCTCACTGTTGTTGCAGACCTGTTAATCGACGGTGACCCCAGCACCTTGTCCTTAGCTGCTGCATTGCTGGATCTCTTGGCACTAACTCTCATCTCCTTGGAACGGCTGCGTGTCCTTTTCCTCCCACTTGCCCTTCCTAGAAAGGGCTGATCCCAATAGACAAGACTTGCCTATCCTGCACACCCCTTTCTGAGTGATTGTGTGTCTGGCAGATGTCCTTGCCCATCAGAGGACTGCGCTTTCTGTGCAAATGTGCACCCATGGCTGTGTACCCAGGAGTGAGATGAAAGAGGTCAGCCTTCCTTGCCATTCTCCTCTGGGTTCAGTGTTTAATTCTCTGAGTCGCTCCATGATGTTTCCATAACACGTCGAGCCATCGCCAACGTAACCTTTGCGGCAAGTGCATCTACAGAGAGGGGGAAAACACACTTTCAGGGTCTCAAAGCCATTGGATGTTGAGGTCATACAGTCCAAACCCCTCACTGTGCAGATGGGGAAGACTGGGACAGTCAGACTGGATGCTCAGAGCGGGACAGAGACAAGGCCAGAAGAGTGGGACAAATACAAGTGAGCATTCCTAGTGTACTGGCTGACACAGAGCAGCACCACAAGAAACGGATATTTAATAAATTATGTGTGTATATGTAAACACTAGATAACTCTGTATATTCTTTTTTTTTTTTTTTTTTGCAGTACGCAGGCCTCTCACTGTTGTGGCCTCTCCCGTTGCGGAGCACAGGCTCCAGACGTGCAGGCTTAGCGGCCATGGCTCGCCGGCCCAGCTGCTCCGCGGCATGTGGGATCTTCCCGGACTGGGGCACGAACCCACGTCCCCTGCATCGGCAGGCGGACTCCCAACCACTGCGCCACCAGGGAAGCCCTCTGTATATTCTTTGCCTCAGTATTTTTTCAAAGCATAAGCAAGAGCCCATGTATATCAGAAGCACTAGGAGTACTTACTATAAATGTAGAGTCTAGGTCCCCACTGCAGAACCACGAAATCAGAATAAGCTGCTGAAGCCAGCCTCAAGAGTCAGAGCTGTGGATCTGCTTGGAAGACTCTTCCCCTCCCTTTCCTTCCTGAGGTCTCTGCTCAACTGTGCCTTCCTAGGGAAACCTTCCTTGATTTTCCATCCCCTTCCCCATCCCTTTGTACACTGTGTCGCCCTTAGTGTGCCACGTAGCTCCCAGTGCCATGTAGCTCTTTTCTGCAGCACCAGTCCCAGTTGTAATTTCAACCTAACCTGCGTGGTGTTTTGATTAAGATCTGCTTCCCCATCTAATTTGAGAAAAGAGTAAGGACAAGGGCTATGTGTGTAATTATTCACTCTCGTAACCCCAAGATCTAGTACAGGGCTTGGTCCATAGTAGGTATTTAATTAATAGTTGTAAAATAAGTAGTAATTGAATTAAAAGAAATATGTAAACAATGAAAGTCACAGAATCGTATATGATAGTTTAGGTTCACAAAAGAGAAATGGAGTTAAAGATGCAGTTAAAAAGGCACTAGCAAAGACACAGACTGGCTGAATGGATACAAAAACAAGACCCATATATATGCTGTCTACAAGAGACCCACTTCAGACCTAGAGACACATACAGACTGAAAGTGAGGGGATGGAAAAAGATATTCCATGCAAATGGAAACCAAAAAAAGCTGGAGTAGCAATTCTCATATCAGACAAAATAGACTTTAAAATAAAGACTATTACAAGAGACAAAGAAGGACACTACATAATGATCAAGGGATCGATCCAAGAAGAAGATATAACAATTGTAAATATTTATGCACCCAACATAGGAGCACCTCAATACATAAGGGAAATACTAACAGCCATAAAAGGGGAAATCGACAGTAACACATTCATAGTAGGGGACTTTAACACCCCACTTTCACCAATGGACAGATCATCCAAAATGAAAATAAATAAGGAAACACAAGCTTTAAATGATACATTAAACAAGATGGACTTAATGGATATTTATAGGACATTCCATCCAAAAACAACAGAATACACATTTTCTCAAGTGCTCATGGAACATTCTCCAGGATGGATCATATCTTGGGTCACAGATCAAGCCTTGACAAATTTAAGAAAACTGAAATTGTATCAAGTATCTTTTCTGACCACAACGCTATGAGACTAGATATCAATTACAGGAAAAGATCTGTAAAAAATACAAACACATGGAGGCTAAACAATACACTACTTAATAACGAAGTGATCACTGAAGAAATCAAAGAGGAAATCAAAAAATACCTAGAAACAAATGACAATGGAGACACGATGACCCAAAACCTATGGGATGCAGCAAAAGCAGTTCTAAGAGGGAAGTTTATAGCAATACAATCCTACTTAAGAAACAGGAAACATCTCGAATAAACAACCTAACCTTGCACCTAAAGCAATTAGAGAAAGAAGAACAAAAAACCTCAAAGTTAGCAGAAGGAAAGAAATCATAAAGGTCAGATTAGAAATAAATGAAAAAGAAATGAAGGAAACAATAGCAAACATCAGTAAAACTAAAAGCTGGTTCTTTGAGAAGATAAACAAAATTGATAAACCATTAGCCAGACTCATCAAGAAAAAAAGGGAGAAGACTCAAATCAATAGAATTAGAAATGAAAAAGGAGAAGTAACAACTGACACTGCAGAAATACAAAAGATCATGAGACATTACTACAAGCAACTATATGCCAATAAAATGGACAACCTGGAAGAAATGGACAAATTCTTAGAAATGCACAACCTGCCAAGACTGAATCAGGAAGAAATAGAAAATATGAACAGACCAATCACAAGCACTGAAATTGAAAATGTGATTAAAATTCTTCCAACAAACAAAATTCCAGGACCAGATGGATTCACTGGCAAATTCTATCAAACATTCAGAGAAGAGCTAACACCTATCCTTCTCAAACTCTTCCAGAATATAGCAGAAGGAGGAACACTCCCAAACTCATTCTACGAGGCCACCATCACCCTGATACCAAAATCAGACAAAGATGTCACAAAGAAAGAAAACTACAGGCCAATATCACTGATGAACATAGATGCAAAAATCCTCAACAAAATACTAGCAAACAGAATCCAACAGCACATTAAAAGGATCATACACCATGATCAAGTGGGGTTTATTCCAGGAATGCAAGGATTCTTCAATATACGCAAATCAATCAATGTGATACACTATACTAACAAACTGAAGGAGAAAAACCATATGGTCATCTCAATAGATACAGAGAAAGCTTTTGACAAAATTCAACACCCATTTATGATAAAAACCCTCCAGGAAGTAGGCATAGAGGGAACTTTCCTCAACATAATAAAGGCCATAAATGACAAACCCACAGCCAACATTGTCCTCGATGCTGAAAAACTGAAATCATTTCCACTAAGATCAGGAACAAGACAAGGTTGCCCACTCTCACCACTCTTATTCAATATGGTTTTGGAAGTTTTAGCCACAGCAACCACAGAAGAAAAGGAAATAAAAGGAATCCAAATAGGAAAAGAAGAAGTAAAACTGTCACTGTTTGCAGATGACATGATACTATACATAGAGAATCCTAAAGATGCTACCAGAAAACTACTAGAGCTAAACAATGAATTTGGTAAAGTAGCAGGATACAAAATTAATGCACAGAAATCTCTGGCATTCCTATACACTAATGATGAAAAATCTGAAAGTGAAATCAAGAAAACACTCCCATTTACCACTGCAACAAAAAGAATAAAATACCTAGGAATAAACCTACCTAAGGAGACAAAAGACCTCTATGCAGAAAATTGTAAGACACTGATGAAAGAAATTAAAGATGATACAAATAGATGGAGAGATATACCATGTTCTTGGATTGGAAGAATCAACATTGTGAAAATGACTCTACTACCCAAAGCAATCTACAGATTCAATGCAATCCCTATCAAACCACCACTGGCATTTTTCAAAGGACTAGAACAAAAAATTTCACAATTTGTATGGAAACACAAAAGACCCCGAATAGCCAAAGCAATCTTGAGAACGAAAAACGGAGCTGGAGGAATCAGGCTCCCTGACTTCAAAGCTACAGTAATCAAGACAGTGTGGTCCTGGCAAAAAAACAGAAAGATAGATCAATGGAACAGGATAGAAAGCCCAGAGATAAACCCATGCACATATGGTCACCTTACCTTTGATAAAGGAGGCAGGAATGTACAGTGGAGAAAGGACAGACTCTTCAATAAGTGGTGCTGGGAAAACTGGACAGGTACATGTAAAAGTATGAGATTAGATCACTCCCTAACACCATACACAAAAATAAGCTCAAAATGGATTAAAGACCTAAATGTAAGGCCAGAAACTATCAAACTCTTAGAGGAAAACATAGGCAGAACACTCTATGACATAAATCACAGCAAGATCCTTTTTGACCCACCTCCTAGAGAAATGGAAATAAAAACAAAAATAAACAAATGGGACTTAATGAAACTTCAAAGCTTTTGCACAGCAAAGGAAACCATAAACAAGACCAAAAGACAACCCTCAGAATGGGAGAAAATATTTGCAAATGAAGCAACTGACAAAGGATTGATTAATCTCCAAAATATACAAACAGCTCATGCAGCTCAATAACAAAAAAAAACCAAACAACTCAATTCAAAAATGGGCAGAAGACCTAAATAGACATTTCTCCAAAGAAGATATACAGACTGCCAACAAACATATGAAAGAATGCTCAACATCATTAATCATTAGAGAAATGCAAATCAAAACTACAATGAGATTATCATCTCACACCAGTCAGAATGGTCATCATCAAAAAATCTAGAAACAGTAAATGCTGGACAGGGTGTGGAAAAAAGGGAACACTCTTGCACTGCTGGTGGGAATGTGAATTGGTACAGCCACTATGGAGAACAGTATGGAGGTTCCTTAAAAAACTACAAATAGAACTACCATATGACCCAGCAATCCCACTACTGGGCATATACCCTGAGAAAACCATAATTCAAAAAGAGTCATGTACCAAAATGTTCATTGCAGCTCTATTTACAATAGCCAGGACATGGAAGCAACCTAAATGCCCATCATCGGATGAATGGATAAAGAAGATGTGGCACATATATACAATGGAATATTACTCAGCCATAAAAAGAAATGAAATTGAGCTATTTGTAATGAGGTGGATGGACCTAGAGTCTGTCATACAGAGTGAAGTAAGTCAGAAAGAGAAAGACAAATACTGTATGCTAACACATATATATGGAATTTAAGAAAAAAAAATGTCATGAAGAACCTAGGGGTAAGACAGGAATAAAGACACAGACCTACTAGAGAATGGACTTGAGGATATGGGGAGGGGGAAGCGTAAGCTGTGACAAAGTGAGAGAGTGTCATGGACATATATACACTACCAAACGTAAAATAGATAGCTAGTGGGAAGCAGCCGCATAGCACAGGGAGATCAGCTCGGTGCTTTGTGACCACCTAGAGGGGTGGGATAGGGAGGGTGGGAGGGAGGGAGACGCAAGAGGGAAGAGATATGGGAACATATGTATATATATAACTGATTCACTTTGTTATAAAGCAGAAACTAACACATCATTGTAAAGCAATTATACTCCAATAAAGCTGTAAAAAAAAAAAAAAAAAAGGCACTAGCAGTGGTGTGCTGGTAGATGTTAGACATCCAGCTCTCCAGGGGGAACAAATAGCCCTGCCTTGCAGCATTTGCCGATTTCCCATGGTTCACACTCCCACCTTGGCCAATCTCAAACTACTGTGACACTAACCAGCAGGCACATCCCTGAAAACTTAATCATTGGCTCTTGTGACCCATAAGCCCTGGCTCTAGCAAACCACTGCTACCTGGCAAAGACTGGCTGACAGCTGGCTGAAACTGGCAAGGTGCTTAGGACGGTGACATTCTCCAAAATCTTGGAGATAAGTCAGGAACCAAACAGGAGACAGGGGAAGAACATTTCAGAGAGGAGAGAGGCAGGGATGCTGTGGGCATGCATACCACAGAGGTGGCTCATGCTTAGGAGAGGATTCCAAAGAACAGTTATACACTCGCTAATCCATTTGTGTTTCTAAATTGGTACCATTGCACACAGATATATTTCCAACAAGTTTGTTGAACAAACATTTCTGAGTCTTATCACCCCTGCTTGGATTGCTGCAATGACTCCCTACGTGGTCTTTCTGCCCTTAGTTTTCCTCTCGTCAAATCAGTCTTTCACACAAGCCCTGAGGGGTCTGTCCCAAAGGGAAATCTGGCATCTGTGTGCTTAACACTCTCAGGGACTCCTTTTGTCTACAGGATGCAGTGTAAACGCTTAGCACGCATGCAAGGCTACAAAGGGTGGGGTGGGGGGATCTTGTTTATGTGTCTTCCTGCCGTCATGCAAATCCCAGCAACACCAAATCGCTTTTTTTTCTAGACTGTTATACCCTTCTCAGGCTGTGTGTCCTGCCGGGAGTGCTCTCACCCACTCCTCATAGCTCAGGTGTGACCTAGGCAGCCCTACCCGGCCTCCCTACTCACTCCCCCACCACAACTCATCGTACCAAAATGACCTCTTCAGGGTTTCTCGCCTCTGCCAGCTGGCACGCTCTCCTAGAACCTGGATCCCACCTTATTTCTCTCACCTTATTTCTCTCCCTTGTATTCCAGCACCTGGGACAGTGCCTCATTGTTGAACTGATTTTCTATCTATCTATCTATCTATGGCTGCGTTGGGTCTTCACTGCTGCACGCAGGCTTTCACTCTAGCTGCTGCAAGCGGGGGCTACTCTGTTGTGCTGCGTGGGCTCCTCATTGCAGTGGCTTCTCTTGTTGCACAGCATGGGCTCTAGATGCGTGGGCTTCAGTAGCTGTGGCACATGGGCTTAGTTGCTCCGTAGCATGTGTGTTCTTCCCAGACCAGGGCTCGAACCTGTGTCTCCTGTATTGGCAGGAGGATTCTTAACCACTGTGCCACCAGGGAAGCCCGAACTGATTATTTTCTAAGTACCTACTTAATTCTATAAACTGAGCTAGGCAAGAGAGCTATAAAGATGATAACAACAGATACCTTGCTCTTCTAGCATCTCACATGTTGGAGATGAACCTGAAAACAAATCACTTATGGCAACATGATGAGGTTACTTAACATCTTTGAGTCCCAGTTTCCTCATCTATGAAATGGGTTTACTAGCACCTTTAGGGCTGTAGATAGAAGAGACAATGCATGAAAACAGCTGGCACAGTGATGGACACATAGAAAAAGCTCAGTACTTGGCAGGTGATGAGAGCGATGGAGACGGTGGCGATAATGACAATGACGGGGCTGGGATGCAGCAGGACAAGTCCATAAACAGATGACTCGAGTTCCATAGGAAGCGCTGTGATAGACTGAATAGGATGCGCTGGGGCATGGAGGAGGAAGTGACTAATTCTGCCTGAAGAAATATGGAACAAGTTCTAGGAGGAAGTAAGTTTTAAGCTAATTCTAAAAGGATGCATATGTGATTCCCAGCCAGACAAATGACTGGGAGATCATTTACTGATTGAGCCTTAGGGGCTTTTATAGAGCAGTTGCTCTAACCAGGGACAATTTTGCCCCCCCCCCCCCCCCGGGGACATTTGGCAGTGTCTGGAGACATTTTTGGTCATCACAACGGGGGTGAAGGTGCTACTGGCACCTAGTGGATAGAAGCGACGGATGCGGCTCAACACGCTACAATGCACAGGACAGTACCTACAACAAAGAGTTATCTGGCCCCAAAGGTCAATAGTGCCGAGGCTGAGAAAACTTGTTATGAAGAATCACTAAGGTAGATATAACCATGAAACAATAGCTTATTTAACACAATCAAATGACAGTTTCCTACTTAAACATCAACCTTCTCTGTAAGTACTGAGCTTCAGGATGGGGAATGTAAGGTGACAAAGAGGGAGACTGGCAACTCTTGGAAGTGATACAGTAGTCACTATTGAAAACCAATCCTGGGGGCTTCCCTGGTGGCGCAGTGGTTGAGAGTCCGCCTGCCGATGCAGGGGACACAGGTTCGTGCCCCGGTCCGGGAGGATCCCGCATGCCGTGGAGCGGCTGGGCCCGTGAGCCATGGCCACTGAGCCTGCGCGTCCGGAGCCTGTGCTCCGCAATGGGAGAGGCCACAATGGTGAGAGGCCCGCGTACCGCAAAAAAAAAAAAAAAGAAAAAAGGAAAACCAACCCTGCTGTACGTTATGTAAGTTCTATGTGAAGTCAATAGAAAGACAAGTAACTTTTATAAGTTACTTTTTATATTTCTCTCTGAAAGTTCCCTAAGTTGTTATGAGGCCAGTGATCCATTTTGTCTAAAGAGACTTAACTTGTCTTTCCTAAGGATGGCAGGAGAATTATATTTTAATGGTCTCTGTGCTGAATGGAATGTATGAGATATAAATATTCTTTAAATTTTTATTTAAAATCTCGGTCCACAAGTCTGAGACTTTATGAGACCATTTTCTGACTCAGCTGGACTATGGCCCATTCATAGCATCACCTATTTTATAAATTGGTTCTTTACTAGGTATAAAGTTCTTACCTGCTGTCCCAAGGCTTTCAAAACACCCACAAGCCACCTGCATTTTATGTTATGAGATGGAATTATTTATATTCAATGTTGGATAAAATTTAGTTAAATTATAAGGTGCCCCCAAAGTTTACGGTGATAAATATTATAACAGAAGCATTCCAGGGTTCTCTGGGAGTCCAGAGGGAGGGGCACCTGAGTGGACCAGGAAGACAGGGGAGGCATCAGAGAGGTGAAGATACTCAAGTTGACACTGCAGGATCAGCGTGTTGGTCTGACTCAGAGGAGGTGGGGAGGGAAGGACGGTCTAAGCTGGGGGAATACCAGGGTATGTTTGAAGAACAATAAACAGCTCAATGGCACTAGAGCCAAGGGTGCCTTGATGGCAGTGGTGGAGGTAAAGCTAGCCCACGCACACCCTCTGCAAACAGCCATCTTCGGCCATCCCCTGGGGGGCATGGTCCCAGGAAGAGCCCGTGCAGGTTCCGGAGGCTGGTTTCAAGCCCTCTGAGCAGAGAATGAGGTCCTGGTTACTTGAGTGGGGTCTCTGATGTGCCTTCCGGCTCTGGGAGATCACGGCCCCTTCGTCCTTCAGATTCCTTGCCCTGGTGTAGTCAGTGGAGGGCCAGAATGGGGCCCTCTAAAATGCAGTGCCCAGGGCAGGGGCCCCTGTTGCCCAGGTCTGAGGGTCACACTGCTGGGAACACATCTGGAAGCGGCTGAGCTGGGGTTTGAAGCTGGGTCTGTCTGGGAAAGCCCATGATCCTGCTGCATGGTGCCGAGGCACCGTATTGCTTCGGACAGGATTCTTGGGAAGATGGTTCACACTAAGGAATCCTAACCTGCACACATTGCATATAAACACTGTCATTAGTGTCACTAATGTCCCCATTTTCCAGTATGCCTTCTCTGTCACGTCCAGGCTTTGCAGACTCAAATAAGACAGGAATGCCTTTCTCTTCTGTCATGCCTTAATTCCCACCTCTGCCACGTAAAAATAGAAAGGCACAATTTTAACTGACAGGAAGTAATGGTTCTTCTTAGTAATAATGAAAGTGGAGTATAGAGTTTAAAGCAGGCTTATATACATTAACTTGTCAGCTCTGCCCAGGGAAATAGCTCCACCTGTCAGGGAAGGGAACTGTGGTTCCAGAAAGTTATGTGACTTGTCCAAGTTCACCCCAGTTGTGAGTGGGGGAGCCCACACTGGAACTCATTCTTCTTTATTGGGTGGTCTTCTCTGACTAATGCAGCATGACTGCCACATAGACTGCCACATTGAGGAGGCATAAACAAGATAAATCCCTCTCCGGGGTGAGCTAAATTACTGGCAGCCCCATATTTTATCAATGTCACTCAGCCAGCCTTAACACAGGTCTCTTCCCAGCTGAAGACAGTCAGGTTTTGGAGGGGGGCGGATGTCGAGAGGTTTGTGAGTGACACACAGACCCCTAAAATCGACGGTTAGTTCCACTGACATTCTAGGCACAAGTTTTAATGCAACTTCTATTATTCTGATGTTCCAGTTTCATTTTTCGATTTTATCTTCTCAAACACAAAAGAAAGTGTTTAAAGTGTTCTACTCAAGCTTTCTCAGAGGATGGTACCAAGTGTGCAAGCTGGCTGGTTCGGTTGTCAGTGTCAGAACCTGGGTTTCAGGAGAGGACAGGCCTGTATGCATAGCTGTGTAGGTGTGTACGTGCCTGTACATACGAATGGGAGGGGTTTGCGTGTGCAGGGTGTGTATGGAGTGATTTCTGTGTGCCAGGTTCCACTCAGAGACTGATGAATGTAACCTTATTTAATCCTCATCACAGCCCTGGTTGGAGGCACAATTGTCCCCCTTTTACGACAGAGGAAATAGAAATCACAGAGTAAAGGAAGCAGCAGAGCTGGGGCTTGCATCCAGGGGTTCTGACACTCAAGCTCTTTCCACTCCACCCACAGTGCATACAGATACACTTATTTGCCCAGAGAGAACATAGTGATCATAAAACCTATCTGGGCGAATCTACACATTCAAGACCCAGCTATAAAAGGAATGACAGAGGTGGGCTCTGGAAGCACAGAAACTGTTCCATGTCTACTGTGGCTTTGAGCTCACTACAGCAGAACAGGTTCTTTGCTGATGCTGGTGACAATGAGACCCGAAAGTGGCACCAAGATGCAAGCCTCCGTCAGGGAGTCAAAAGGCTAGGGTTCCAGGTTTGGTTCACCCACTGATAAAAACCAAAACACAGCTGGAGAGGAGTTTCCAGAACATTCTCTCATGAATCTTCACAACAGTATGAAGTAGACGTCACTGTGCTCATTTTATACATGGAGAAACTGGGGCCAGAGAGACCTTGTCACATTCCCAAGGTCATGAATCTGATAGATACCAGTGTGGAGACTCAAACCCAGGTCTTTAAACTCTGAACAGCATCTTCCCACTAGGCAAGCTGCCTCTGCCTTGGGAATTTTCACACAAATATTTTAACTCACAGTAAACCCCTTCTTTTGAAACCTGGAGTCTGGGAAACACCACTCGTGTGTATTCACTTTCCCTAGTTTTCCCTTTCCCATTGTTTTGCACCACTAACAAGCAATATTTCATAGATTGCGGAAACAGGCATATACATTAGAGGTCAAACCTCTGTCATCACAATAGACATATGTTTTCCCAGTGACGGTGGATTCTTTCTCCCATGCTCTGATCACTTCATACCATGTTTTCAGGCCAGGTCAATATTTCAGGGTGTTGGCACGGTCATTATCAAGGAAGCCATTACTGAATGATTCACTGATTATACAAATGTATCGAGTCCCTACTGTGCTCCTTGTATTGTGCTACGTGAGGATGGTGCAAGGCTGAATAAGACACATTTCCTAACCTCCCGAGAAGTTTCCGCATTGACTGGCCACCACCTTCACTGCTTGGAAAGATGGTGGTGGAATTGGAAAGCCTTACTTGGTGAGACCTGGCGCGATGGTGGTGCAGTTCGCATCCCTGTGGCAGGGGTTCTTAGACTCACAGACGTCGGTCACGCTGCACCCCACTCCAGGGACAAAGTTGCGGTAGTGTTCCGCACACTCGCAGTGAGCCTTCAGTCGATGGGAAGAGAAGAGCAAAGAGTGTTCTCGTTAGTCACTTAGGCTGACATTCTTCTTAAATTCCTATCTTTATTCTGCCATAAAAGCTGACTTGGGGTAGGTCTAAAGTGTGGGCTGAAACTAAAATTTGTCAGCAGATCCAGAATTGGAAATCATGTTCACATCTCATCTGTTTGGAAACTCATACATCTTGCTTGTAGTTCACACTTTCAGTTCTTTGGTTTGCTAACCCTGGGCCTCCCTGGCACCGTACTTCCCACTTTCAGATTTAGGTGAGTAGAGACTGAGGCTCAGATGGGAGGTATTATTTCTCTAGAATAGTGGTTTTCAACCGGGAGTCTCAACCCAAGGGACATTGGGCTTGTAGACATTTTTGATTGTGACAACAGGGTGGGGGGACAGTGCCACAAGAGGCCAGGGATGCTGTTAAACATCATACAATGCACAGGATACTTCCTACAACAAAGAATTCTCAGGTTCAAAACGCTAATCATGCCGAGGATGAGGAACCTGTTCTGGAATAATGAAGGCACTGCTCATGTGTGAACGATGGAGGGTTTCTAAGACTTGAAAATATGCCTTGGGACCCATTTTTAAAGTGACAAAGTATATGTTTTAATCTCACTCCCAAGGCCCTGGGGCTTTGGTTCATGATGTAACATGACTTTTCCCATAAGGGACCTCATTTAGAGGATGAGAATTTAGCCCTTTGAATTTCTTACAAGCTAGCCTCAGAAATTGATAGCAGAAATGTCATATGATGTATTCTTTTTCTTGGACACGAGATCCGGTGGATTCCCTGCAGGGAACTCCAGGAGCATCCCCATGGGGTGCAGATTAGACTGCTGGGGACCATGACTGGGTTTGGTCAGACACTGAAGGCTTTCCATTCACCCAGGCAGCAGCAGTCTCTTGTGTGGATGGGTTTCCTCCACTGGACACTTGACATGCAGTTGTGGCTGCAGTGGGCACCCACTAAATATTTGGTGGGTGAATGAGATATTGAGGAAAGGGCTCTTTGATCTGGACTCTGGAGCAAAGGTCTCCCGGCTAGGCTGAATTTTACCAGTTAAGGTCATGACGTGATTTAGTGAATCACCTATGTCTCACTCCAGAGTATCTTCATTGCTCCCTACAAATCTGTGCTGCCTGACATTTTATCAGCATTCATCCCTTTGGGACAGAGTTTTTTGGTCCTAAGAGTCCCCTCTCACTTTGAAAAGACATAAGAGAGACTGGAGGAATGCAGGGGAAAGTCAATCACATATTTTCCCAAGACTTCATTAACAGTTAATTTGTTAATAGAATTTGAGCTATGTGTATATATGTTGTCCATCATCAAACAGGACTGGGATGGAGGAGACAGTGAAGTTTTGACTGGAGAGCTGGGAAAGGGCGAGTTCAGAGGGTAGGTCATGGCTCCCTGAGGTTGACCCCAAGCACACGGAGGTCTGTCTGGACAGGAAGCCCGACCTGAGCATGGAAAGGGAGAACTGAGACGGCACAGTTTTACCTTCAGCGGGTGGTCCTACTTCTATTCTCATCAGTTCCAACATCATTAGCTCACCTGTCCGGGCCCATCATATCTGCACACCGTGGACTCTGTAGGGCAGTTTCCAAAGTTAACTTGGCAGGGGTCCACTGGTAAGCACACCTGGCCATCCCCGTGGTAGCCCTCATGGCACGTGCAACTGTGCTGATTTGGTCCTAGGTAGGTGCACCGAGCGTGAGGGTGGCAGATGTTTTGTGAACATGGGTTGATGGCTGGAGAAGCAATGACAAAATAAGGTGGTTACCACACTCAGGGAAGGAGAAGGAAAACTGAACTGTGAAGGGATTGCAAATCACAGCTTATCCAAGTTGCAAAGGCAATTCAACAGTTTCAAGAGAGAGAGTAAAAAACATTTCATCTTACCCTCCTGATCACCCCCATTGACCAAAAAGATTTACATATGGCCATTAGAAATTAAAATTACAAGTACTGTGATGATGTATTATTATGCCATGTTATGTGTGGATTTAAATATAAAATCGCATGAAAAAAAGCACTGATATTAACAGAATTTATAATACGTACCGGGCCCTTTTCTAAGCATTTGCCATATGTGAATTCAGTTAATTCTTACAACCGTCTAGCGTAGTTACTATTATCATCCCCATTTCATAGATAGGAAAATGGAGGCACAGGTAGGTTAAAGCATTTGTCCAAGGTCATATTGTTAGTAACAGGCAGACCTGGGATTTATACCTGGGCAGCCGGGCTCCAATAGCATGTTCATAACCAACACACAACCACTCATGAAGTGAAAGAGCATGAAAGTAAGTAAGGGGACTTCCCTGGTGGCATAGTGGTTAAGAATCCGCCTGCCAAGGCAGAGGACACGGGTTCGATCCCTGGTCCGGGAAGATCCCACATGCCGCAGAGCAACTAAGCCCGTGCACCACAACTACTGAGCCTGCGCTCTAGAGCCCACGAGCCACAACTACTGAGCCCACATGCAACAACTACTGAAGCCCGTGCACCTAGAGCCCATGCTCCGCTACAAGAGAAGCCACAGCAATGAGAAGCCCATGCACTGTGATGAAGAGTAGCCCCCGCTCACCACAACCAGAGAAAAGCCCGCACACAGCAGTGAAGACCCAAAGCAGCCAAAAATAAATAAAATAAATTTATTAAAAAAAAAAAAAGAAAGGAAGGGAGGAAGGAAGAAGGAAGTAAGAAACAAACTACATTCTATCTTAACATTGATTTAGGTGATACAGAAGAAGAAAAACGTACAGTTACTGGGGGGAAAGTGGAGGGGGAAGGGATAAATTGGGAGGCTGGGACTGACACACACACACTACTATATATAAAAAAGATAACGAATAAGAACCTATTGTATAGCACAGGGAATTCTATTCAATACTCTTAATGACCTATATGGGAATAGAATCTAAAAGAAAGAGTGGATATATGTATAACTGATTCACTTTGCTGTACAGCAGAAACTAACACAACATTGTAAATCAATTATATTCCAATAAAAATTAATTAAAAAAGTGTAAAAATCTATATATGTGCTTTGATAACATGAGAACTTGCCATTTACTAAAGAGCTACCACATGATGAGATTTTGCTTAGAATTTTTAATATATGTCATGCAACTACACAGAGAGAAACGGAAGTGGTCATTGCGTTAATATTAAGAAGGTTGTGAGGTTTTTTCTGTTGAGGAATCTAACCGTCTCAATGGATAAACCAGCAGGATCGAAGTTCTACTCACGCTCGCAGTGTCTGCCATCGCCTTTGTAACTGGGGATGCATTTGCATTCTAGTTTTGTTTCATCTTCGCTGGAAGGTGAGCACCTGGAATTTTCTGGGCAGAGCAAGGCTGCACATTCTGGGATGGCTGGAAAGGAAGATTGTTGAGGTAATGGCCTTATTAGAACAACCAGTTCTAAAAAATCTCAACAAATGCAATATTCCCTATTACAAAAGTGACACAGATTCACTGTAACAATTCAAAAAGTACAGAACGAGTAAAGCAAAAATTAGCTGTCTTCTTATTCTCATTCTCCCATCCCACTCCCACAATAACCAATGTGAACAACCAATATAATACATTTATGTGTTAAGATTTTCAAAAGATGAAATGGGATCCTGTTAAAATATTTAGGAACTTGATTTTTAATTTAAGAATATATTATGGAGGTATGTAAGGGTGTACCTTAATCTCTAATGACTGCATAGTATTTTATAAGATAGACGGGGCTTAGATGGCTGTTAAATACTATAGAGTCTGGCATAATTAGCCAACTTGCAAAGTTGGGCTGACACGGTCCCATGGTTGCTGCTAGAAGATATGAGATGCCAGGGTCAGAGCTAAAGGACCACTTATCACTCACATCAGGAGCAGTAGTCAGAATGTCAGCATTTTTGGACCAGTTCTTCCAAGCCCCGGGTCCCACAGGGCAATGCAGAGAGGGCCATACTGAGACCTGAACACGCAGTGGATTTCATTACAGAAGAGGAGCTTAGGGAACTGAAATGCTTTTTAGTTTGTTTTTAAATAATAGGCAATGTATTACTTAGGGCCCAGGCAAGAGAGAGAAACATGCAATTGTTTGAACAGTGAAAATTTTAGTGTAAAGATTCATGAACAGAGTGGAATAACAGGGAATTGGCTCCTGACAGCTAAAAAGAGCTCAGAAGCATAAAGGAATGGAAGAAAAATAAAGAGCAACCACTCCTCTCGGGTTAAGATAAGGGTAAGTCCTCCCCTTCCAGAGCTGAGACCCGGATGTCACTGGCAAGGACATGGCCTTGGTCACTCTACAGCAGAGAGGTTGCTGACACGTCCGCTGGTGACACTTGCTGGAGGCCACCCCTCTGGGGCCCCAGGGAAGGTCATCCACAGGGAGCTGCCAAGCCTGGGAAAGCGGCTTGCCTCTAGATGCTACTGGAAGCAGGAGCTGAGAAGCCCACCTTCTCAGAAGCACGGTGTACTCCTGTGCGTGACCGGGACAGGGGTGGTCTCAGGGGCCAGCTGTGTGGCATGGAGGTGGGTGGTCAGCTCTCTGGATGGCTGGTCCTGCGGGGCCCTTGCTGTGCATGGGGCTGAGGCGAGGGTGTGCAGAACAGCTCCTGAACTGGGCCACCAGCCTGCACTGTCTAGGGCTCCTGGCTATGCTCTGCCGCCCAAGCCAAGCACTAGACAAGGTATGCAGCGGTCAAATACTGGAGGATGCTAAGCCTTGCCGGAACCTAGTGCTGGAGAAACTGTGCAGGGCTGAGCAGCGGAGCAGAGCCGTGTTCTTCAGGAGCCTGGTGAGTGAGCTAACCCAGAAACAAGAAGAGAAAACTCTTGCGTCTTCGGTGTCCCTTTAGCACCCTCTATTGGTAAGGCTTCATATCTTACTGGCTGACAAATGAGAGCTATTCCAAAGCCCACCTCCATATTCACAGAGCAGGCAAAAAGGGTGAATTTGGAGCTGAGAGGCAATCCACTGATAACTGGCACAGGCAGTAAGCGTGCCCGCACTTGTTCCCGAGGGAGGTCCTGTATCTGCCGAGGCTGTTCGCGCTACAAACATCCTTGTAAAGATGTTGGAACAAAGGGCAGTCAGTGTGCTGCTCTCAAGATGTGCACAAATGTGACGTATGTGTTTGTCTTCCAACAGTGGCTAGTTGAATCAAAACTTCATAGAGAATATCCCCTCACCTCTTCCATAAAGTAGAATTGTTGCTGAGAAGGGGCTGCCCTTTCAGGATCATGTTTTCCACCCCTCTTTGCATCCAGGTGGGGTTATATGACTAGTCTACGTTGATGGAATATTGGAAGTTCTATGTATTATTCTGAACTTTATAAGCAGATGCTTCTCTACACTCTCTCCTTCCTTCTGTGGCTCAAAGCAGAGCACTTGGAGGTGCTACAGAATGGCAGACGCATGCAATGGAAGGCTCTGGATCCCTAACCACCATGTGGTGGGGAGCTGGTGGAGGCCAGGAACACCCACATTGGACTGTCACATTAGTAAGAAATATACCTCTGTTGTGTTAGGCCAGAGGTTGCCCAAATTCCCAGGTCACGGTGCCCTTAGTGTTTCAGTATTTTTTTCATGGGACCCCAATACAAAAGGAATATCTACAGGTTCATTTACTAAGTTGTTAGAACCAAAGAATTCAGTGACTATTTATGTCATGATAACGTAGCAGCCATCTGAAAAAGTAATATGGTTAATAGGAAGATTAAATATTTTATTCTTAAACAACCACATTTACTTCCTAACGGGACACGTGAGCTTGCTGGAGATGGTACAACTTCTGCAGCCTTGGAATCAGATTGGAAACTACCACCCTCCTTCCAGTTGAAACGATTTTTGCGTGGTACTTACTTTTTACCATAGTGACCACTGGAAATGCAGCTTTGTAAAGAAATGACACCACCGGACAAAATGTAGTGCTACCTAATGTTGGAATTGTGTACTAACTCAGGTTAACATTTCATACGATATTCTACAGATGTATCACTGTTTCCCTCAGAAATTAAAAATATCCCATAGCAGCCCTGTGAGTTTGACGGGGTACTTTGGGATGCCTCGGTGCAGTTAGGGAACCGTAGTGTTAAGCCATTGGGTTTTTGTGTTGATTCTTTCAGCAGCTAGCATTCTTCTAACTAGAATAGGATTTACCACACTTCACTCAACCACTTCCTACTCACGGACGTTCAAGTTGTTTCCAGCTTGCTTTGTTCTTAAAAACAATACTATCGTGAGTTTCTCTGTACATATATTCTCACCTACCCACCCCTCCAGTCCTCTAGGTAAATTCCTAGAATTGGGGCTGTAGCCTCAAACTGTAAGCATCCTTTAAAATTTAATAGATACATATCTCTCATAGATTGTAGCAATTCACATCCCCACTGACAGTAGCATAATTTTTCTCACACCCACAGATAGATATTACCTAGCTTTGCAACCTGTGTAACACAGTGGGCAAAATTCCAGAACCAAACCAAAACAAAACCTCCCAAACTCCAAAGTACTACTTCATTATGGTTTTAATTTGCATTTCTGTGACTCCTAGTGGGGTTAAGCACCTCTTCTATGTTTGTTGGCCAGTTTTCATTTCTTCCTGAGAATTAGCTGCTCCTTGGCCGATATTAAAGGTGGGCTCATGGACTTTCTATTATAAAAACGTTTCTGCTGCGTGGATTGCAAATATTTTTGTCCCAGTCTATATTTATCTTCTGACTCAACAGAATTATTTTGTCATTTGGAAGCAAATCTTTTCACGCGGTCTATTAGGCTGGATCTCTGGTCTTATTAAAAAGGGTTTTTTGTTTGTTTGTGTTTTTTGCTCATGGGTCCACTGGGCAGTACAGGAGTAGCTGGGGAAGGAGGCTGATTGAGGGCTATGGAAGGGGTCCACCCTAACCACCTGAGTTTCATTCTGCCGTTGATTCATATTGGTTGTTTGACTGTCTGTCTCTTCCACAGGAAGAAGGCAGAGGCTGTCTTTTATTCACCCTCCTTTCTACCACTGCTCATATCTTCTCAATGACTTTCAATAAAGCGAGTTTGAAGTTGCTGAATTTGATTCTTGTCTAATCCCTTTATTTTACAGACCAGGAGAATAAAATCCAGAGGATAACTTAAGTGAAGTTATTGTCACAGGCAGCATGTCCAATTTCCTAATGGCTAAGCTCCAAATTCACCCTTCACCACCTGCTCTGTGATAATGGGCTGAACTCTGAACATTTCTCCTTTGCAGGGATATGTTAATCTTGGCCAGTAGAGGGCGCCGGAGGGCCACTGCAGGAGGAAGGGGCTCCGCTTGCCGGTTCTGCTGTGCAGTGTTGTGCTTCTGCTGTGTTTGCTGCTGCTGCACAGCCTGCCAGTGGTGTGGGTGTGTGAGGACATCCAGGGATGCCCTGTCCCAACTGTGCACTCAGAGTGCACAGTTCATTGGTGACCTTGCATCCCTGGCCTGGACCCAGTGGCTACCTTCCCACAGCCCGCCCCACGCACAGACATTGAAGGTTCCAGGATTAGCACCCATGGTGCCCCAACTCCCTCTGTCCACTTGTCCCCCAGCCTCGGCTCATCAGTGCCCTGAAGGGTTGTTGCCTGCCTTTTGGGTGACTGTACTCCCATGCTGGCTTGGGCAAACCAGTAAACTTCTCCCCTACTAAGTGGGCTGCCACCACCCCTTCTCCAGCAAGATTTGAGCCAAGCCTTGGGGATGGCTGTCCCCTTCCAAGTTTGCCCTTCTTTGTTATGCCCCATCAGCCCTACAGTTCATTTTGCATTTTTATAGCCACTCTCCTAACATAGTTTACTAATTCTTTATATTAAACTTCCCTTGCTGCAATCACCCTGTGGTCTCTATCTTTTGATTAAATCCAGTGGGATCGACTGTATAGAGAATTTCAATGACTTGAGTCCCAGCTCACTTATTTGCTATTCTGTGAACTTTGGTGAATCATTTAGCCTTGGTAAGCCTCCATTTCCTGTTGATGTGCTCTGTCTTTGAGACCTATAATGGGGAAATGCCTTATCTCCCTTTTCAGGTACCTAACTCGTTGCAATGGCCCCAATATCTTCCTCTCCAGTCTATCCTCACACTGCCACAAGCTTGACCTTCCTAAAACATAGCTACAGCCAGGTCACTGCATTGTTCCCAAGTCTTCCGTGACTTCCAATATTCTATACGATCTCTTCCCTCTCCTCCCTTCCCCTCCCCTCCCCTTCTCTCCCTTCCTCTCCTTTTGTCCCCTTTCTTTTAAAATTGTTGCCTATCTTCCAGCAAAACATTTGATGACACGTCACACATGTAGAGCCCCAGTACACGCATGCACAACTGAAATGCATATGTCTGTGCCCATCTGATCTGGTGTGGTATTAAGGGAACTAGCAGTACTTACGCTTGTCACAGTTGGGGCCGGTGTACCCAGAGTAGCACTCACAGGTCCCATCGCCACGTATTCCACTGTTGCATACTCCATGCACACAGCTGCACACTGCAGACAGAAAATGGGAATTTTTCGTTACCTGATGTACACTTCCTCCAAAGATTCTGGAGGTATACTGTTTCAGATAGTGTTTATTGAGATTCTGCTTGATGAAGTGGGGAAAACCATGGGTTTGAAGCCCTAGAGACCCTAGTTTGAACCCTGGCTTTTTCTTAGCTTCAGTTTACAGCAAGTCCCCACGTACAAACAAGTTTCATTCTGATAGTGGGTTCGTAAGACCAACTTGTTTGTAAGTCCAACAAAGTTAGCCTAGGTACATAACTAACACAATTAGCTATATAGTACTGTACTGTAATAGGTTATAATGATTTTCACACAAATAATACATAAAAACAAACACAAAAAATAAAGAAAACGTTTTTAATCTTATAGTACAGTACCTTGAAAAGTACAGTACAACAGCTGGCATACAGGGGCTGGCATCGAGTGAACAGGCGAGAAGAGTGACTGACTGGAGGAGGTGGGGGATGGTAGGGCTGAAGGATCGCCAGCAACAGGAGACGGAGGGCGAGCTGCAATTCCACTCACGCCTGACGTTAATGGCACAGGTTCTGGTTCCTTGCTGCCACCAGATGCATGCTCACATCTTTGAAAGTTTGCAACTTGAAGGTTCGAACTCTAAGGTTGTTATATGTCCCACCTCAATCCCCTGTCCTTCATCCCCACGGGAACTGTCCTCCTTCAGGTCCTTATCTTGTTTTGCCTGGACTATTGCAGTAGCACTTTACCTGGACTCATTATTCGATTTCTCACCTCTCCCTTTTATCCATTTCATTTGATCAGTAATGGTATCAAGATGATATTCCTCCAAATATCTCAGTGACTCCCAATTGCTAACCAAATGAAATCTAAATTCCTCTGTTTGGCACACAAGGCCCTCTCCAAGCTGACTCCAACCTTTAAAAATTTTCATTTTCATCTTTCGCCACTTCATTTTATGTGTCTTAGGATTGAAGTGCACGGGATGACTCACTAGAGTTCATCTTCCTTCAAAACACATGTTGAACATCTACTACTTACAGGGTGCTGTGCTTGGGATTAATGACCCAAAGTCCCTGCCCCCAAAGAGCTCACAGTCTGAAGGCAGAAGAAAGCAGCCCATCATAATGAGGTGTGATAGATGCTAAGATGTGACAGGTCAATAGCCATGGGGGCTGGCCAGGAAGAGATGGGGGGAGCTGGTCTAGGAAAGAGCACGCCCTGTGGAGGCCCGCACTCTGCTCCCTTCCGCATGCAGCTGAAATCCTCCTTATCTTTCTACGCCAGCTAAAGCCCCTCTCCTCGGTGGTGCCGTCTCAGAGGTGCCAAAGCAGAGTCTGTGCTCCTCTGGGCAGCACTTCCTTTGTACCTCATCCACTATCACCTCCTGCTGCAACTACTACTTTTGTCATGCCAGCCAGCCAAGTACCACCAGGAACACAACAGTGGTCAAAGTCGGCAGCAGGGGCGAGGGGTCATGAAGAAGCAGCAGTAGCCACTCGTGTTAACCAGGAGAGGTGGCCATTGGGTTGCCCACTGTCACTGTTTATTTCTCTATTCGGACAGGATAAGGCAGTGGCCTAGTTTTCGTCTTGTTCCAGCACAGATAGAGCGAGCCATTGATGGTGACATTCTATGAAATTGCAGGCCAGCGACCAGCCGACAGCTGTCAGGGCTGCGGTTTTCTCTCTCAATCTGGTGAGGTACTACATATGGAAAATGGGAGACAACTAGCTCCAGCGCTCATTCAAATTACTGAAGAATTAAACTGGATTTGCAATTGTCATCCTCCCTTTAAAAACTGATTTGCTGTTGTTTCTATGTTAGCAGAGCACTTTGATGTCCACCCATGGCTGTAGCTTTTGGAACAGATGAGTTTCAGAGGGAAGTCAAATTCATCGTGGAGATAATAGGGGTGAGGAGGGGGTGTACTACGGGCTCAGTAGAGAAGACGCGAATTAATTCAGTTAAAAAATATCTATGGTATCAAGGTGATATTCCTCCAGATATCTCAGTGACTCCCAATTGCTAACCAAATGAAATCTAAATTCCTCTGTGTGGCACACAAGGCCCTCTCCAAGCTGACTCCAACCTTTAAAAATTTTCATTTTCATCTTTCGCCACTTCATTTTATGCGTCTTAGGATCGAAGTGCACGGGATGACTCACTAGAGTTCATCTTCCTTCAAAACACATGTTGAACATCTATTACTTGCAGGGCTTCCCTGGTGGCGCAGTGGTTGAGAGTCCGCCTGCCGATGCAGGGGACGTGGGTTTGTGCCCCGGTCCGGGAAGATCCCACATGCCGTGGAGCGGCTGGGCCTGTGAGCCATGGCCGCTGAGCCTGTGCGTCCGGAGCCTGTGCTCCGCAACGGGAGAGGCCACAGCAGTGAGAGGCCCGTGTACCACACACACACACACACACACAAAATCTACCCAGCTCCTACCTAGGGGCGGGCACTGGATTAGGCACTGGGTGTACAAATAAGAGTAACTCACAATATCTAAATTCAAGCGGCTCACAGTATAGTGGGGCAGCTGAACTCTAAGAGACACACTGCTTCTGCACGTCCTAAATGCTGTCATGCAGCCCATGGAGAGGCTGTGGGGGCGGAAGCAGGGAGTCGAATGTGACTCAGCCCCTGCTCCCAACTTAGATGCTAACTACAAGGGCCGTCCTTGCCACTGAGCCTTCCTTCTAGGCACAAGCCTCTCCCCAAGTCCTGTCTTCCAGCACAGCCCATGTACTGGATTAACTGACCTGGCACGGGTAGCTTTCGGGAGCCTCTGACACACACTGCAGGGCCGCCAGCCACCGCCAAGAAAGTGTCCTTGGGAAGGAGACGTGAGTGGCAGAGGGATTCCCAAAGGTCATTTAAAGAGCCCTGAGTATTTGTTAAACCTGCTTCAGCAAATCTCTAGAGACATGTGAAACCTGGGGTGTATGACTTTAAAGTAGCCAAAGCCAGGGCCGTTGGGGTCAGAGGGACAGAGCTCAGAGCCCCTGTGCCGTGCCCCTGGCAGACTGAGCTGCCCTCTCTCATGTTCCCATAGCATCCCATGTGTACCGTGCACACAGGCTCATAGGCGTCTCCCACATTTCCAGCTCCTTGGGAGTAGGGACCTAATCTCTCCCCTCTTTGGATGCCCATCACCTGTCACGGGTCTAATGCGTGGCGGGTGCCTGCCAGGGCTGAATGGTGCAGTGGTTTTGTGCCCAGGTTCTGGAGTCAGACGCTTGGGGTCAAACCCTGCCCCTGTCCCTGTAATAGCTGCGTGACCTTGAGCAACCTCTCTGCTTCTTCATCCATAAAATGAGGAACCCAGCTTGCAGAGTTTTTCCAAAGAGATCCTGCGTGCCAAACCTTGTGCACTGCCTGGTGCCCGGCAGACACTCAGCAAATGCTAGCTACTGTTATTAACAAGACACGATTGTGGGATTGATTCGGGCCATATCAGAGAAAGTGGGCTTTGCCTTCTGCCCTCACCTGGGGTGAGGCACTGAGCAGGCGAGGGCCTTGGGAGCTGAGATGAACACCCCTGGCTGATGCAGCCTGAAATCATCTCTAAGCAAATCGAAAGTCAGGTAGGAGAACGCTCTGGCAGCAGGTTAAAGTCAGCGTTAAAAATAAACTGTAATTCATAGCGCTGTCCTACTTACGGGCAGAATTGCCACCGCCAACGACCACTGCCTCACGGGTGAAACAACACTGGCACCCAGTGGATGCCTGGCTGAAAAGGTTTCCAGGTTCCTCTATGGGAACCTGCCAGTGGGAAATGACCAGCCATCACTCATTCGTTCATAGGTGAATGAATGTTCAGCTGACTGTGGGATTGCTCTTGTCCTTGCTTAATACTTGCTTCTCTTGTGTGCTTATGACTTGCTGCTGGGAGCTTTTCTACGAGTCAATCCCACGAGGCAGGTATTATTATTCCTGTTTTGTAGATGAGGAGGGCTTAGAGAGGTTAAATAGCTTGCCCCAGGTCCCACAGCAACTGGGCTTAGTTTCAAACACAGACCGGCTGACTTGAAGCCTGCTCTCTTAGCCATCATGTTCTAGAGCTGCGCTATCCAATACGGTAGCCACTAGCCACGTGAGGCTATTTGAATTTAAACCGAGTAACACGGGCTAAAATTTAACCTTCAGTTCCTCAGCTGCACTAGCCACATGTCAGGTACTCAATGGCCACACGTGCCTTGCGGCTACCATGTTGGAGAGTGTAGGTCAGGACACGTTATCATCTCACGAAGTTCTGTCGGAACCCAGAAGTGGGAGTCTTATCTCCCGAGTCTCAGTTTAGGTTTCCAATTTTCTTACTTAAAAACTTGGGTTTCCAAACCCTTTCGCTTGCCCTTTCTCCACGGCACAAACAAGTGGAAAGGGAAGCCACTTTTAAATTTAGAGATGTTTGGAATCTCCATGTACATCTGTGCTCACTGGCAACCAACGCCAGTTTCTTGGAGGCAACATGAGCTCATCTTCTTTATAAATTTTCATCCACAAACAATTACTTGGCTGTCTTGGTGAGTAAGCAGTGTTGGTTGCTGTCTTTCTTCCTATTTCAATATTTATTTAAAATATGTGATTTAAATTCTATTATGGTAGGGAAGGGTCAATTTGAAAGACATGTTCTTTATAAGTGACTGATTATACTTAATAGTTTACTGTCCTTTAATAGAATGTAATGTTAAAAAAAAACCACTCAGAATGCTAACATCTGTTTTAAATTTGCTTTTGCTAACACTCTTATGAAATAATCTTTTATAAAGTGGTGGATGAAGAAAAAACTAAGATTGGGGGACACTAGGGAATAGTAGGTATTAATAATAATAATTGCTATCATTTGTTGTGCAGTGGTTATCTCATGAGTTCCTCGTAATAATTCTAAAGGAGGCGATATTATTTCTATTTTTACAGATGAAGAGGCACAGAGTATGCTTAGTAAACTTAAGGTTCCCACGATTTACAGCAGCCCTGGGGCTGAAACCCAGTCTCAGTCTAAAGCTGGAGCTCTAATCACCTCTACACGACGCCTCCCAATTACATGTTTCTTGGTCAGGACAAGAGGGCTGGAGCAAGTTACATCATTCATTCACTCACTCATTTGTTTATTCATCCAGCCAAGAGTGTAGTGTGTGTCTACCACGCAGGCAGCGCTGTGGAAGGTACTGGAGATAAAGAGGTACGACAACACCTGCTTTCAAGGATCCCAGGTCTTTGCTATTGCAGATGAAACTTATTACAGAGTGAGCTAACTTGGGGGGGCTGGGATGTCTGTGTATTTTTCTTGCCCAAAATATTTGAATCAATGCAGCGTCTACCAAATATGATTTTTCTATAAAAGCCAAACTGAGGTGGTGTTGGACAGAGGCCACTTGACTTGTCCTTTTTGGGAGACTATGAATGTGGCAGACACTGACCCTACTACGCCCACATTCTCTAGGCCTTCCTTACCAAGCCCATGCATCCAGCTGCCTTCCAGTAGCCTGTGAACACTTCCTAGGAAGCCTGCTCTGCCTGGGTGCCCACTGGGGGTTGGAAATGCCAGGGAATGAACAACTCCCCTCTAACGACCGCATGGATTAGTTTCCTATTGCTGCTATTACAAATTACCACAAACCTAGCATCTTAAAACAACACACATCTATCGTCTTACAGTTCCGGAGGTCAGAAATCCAAAGTAATTGCTCTAAAATCAAGGTGTTGGTGGTTGTGTTCCTTTCTTGAGAGGAGCATCCCTCTCCCTGCCTTTCCCAGCTTCTAGAGGCTGCCCACATTGCCTGGCTCGTGAGCCGCTTCCGCCTACAAAGCCAGCAAGGGCTGGTGGAGTCCTTCTCACGTCTCGTCACTCTGACACCGCATCTTCTGCCTCTGCCTTCCTCGTCCACATTTAAGGACCTTTGTCATTACGCTGGGTCCACTCAGATGATCCAGGATAGTCTCTTTATGGTAAGGTCAGACGATTAGCAACCATAATACCATCTGCTACCTTCATTCTCCCTTGCCACGGAAGGCAACATATTCCCAGGTCCATGGGATTAGAATGTGGACATTCTGGGGAGTGGTCATTATTCTGCCTACGACACCATGGCTCCCTCCCCCCTCAGGTAAAGTAACTCCAAGGTGAGTGTTCTACACGGACTCCGGAGTTCCCCAGGGGATTAAGCTCTGGTCATCCACACTGGCCTCTGTCTTGACAACACACCCCTTTATTTCCTCTGTGTCACTTTCTCAGTGTTTCCCTGGGTCACCTCTCAAATATGCGACTTGTACTAGAATGCTTGCAGAATGCTTCCGGGTCAACTTCTGGGGAGAACCAGAAATAAGAGAGTAGACAAACCCATGTCAGGAACAAAGCCATAATCTGCAAAGTGGGACAATTTTGATCACCTCTGATCACCCTCAGGTATTTATCTGTGAACTTCCCAAAGAAGGACAGATTAGATGTGCTGGGATATAGAGGTCCCTGACGAGAAGGTCCGTGCTGAGACCATGGTCTGGAAAGACCTCATGGAGAAGCTGGGCAGGCAAGGAACTGGTGGATGTTGGATCCTGGAGCCTGCAGAGAGGGAACCTATGCCCCAGAGTTTGCCAGGAAGCATTCCTGGTGAGTAGCTGCCTGCAAGCACTGAAAACCACAGACACACTGTCTCTCCTTATCAGATTTCTTGTCAACTCTCTGTTTTGCCTGTGTAGACTTGGTTATAGAGAACTGTTCTGTGTTTTTCCCCCAAGGAACTTTATTTCTGGGGTCTTGAGCTGTATAAGCCATGTCTGACTTTCAACCTTCACAAATGCATTCGATGACACAAAAGCGAGACATACTTGCTGAACAGCTGGGTCCAAATACGTTGTCATCAGTGCACGTTTCACAGGCTGTCCCGCCAAATCCTTCCTGCAGGACACCCCAGGGAGAGGATGTTAGACCCAAGCGATCTGCGCTGCCCACAAAGCCCTTGGATTTCTCACTGACTTGTCTGGTCAGCGTTTGTTTCTCAAGTGTTATCTTCCCTCTGTGCCTGTCCTGAAACTCCTTCTTTCCCTTTCTTCCTTCATTGCTCTTTTTGTGTTATAATTTGTACATCCAGCCCTGCATCTGTTATTACTAAGAGTCTGGAGCTCTTCAGAAGAAAGCTGCTTTGTCAGTCCAAAGATACAGAGAACAAGTACTGACGGCTAAACCATAACTCCACCCAAGGGGGAAATGAAAACGCTTTCAGTTCTGCATTTCTGAAGACACTTGAGCTCAATCCTTTTCAGAAGGATTTCTTTGTATTTCCATTGTCTAAGGCTTGAAGCTTGCAAAAGTCCCTTTCGTGGGACAGCAAAGAAATGCCTCAATGGGCAGGCGCAGTGCTCAAGCATGGGTGCGGAGGACAGCTCCGAAGACTCGTCTGTTAATAACGGTGGTTTTTAACAGTAACAATGACAAATTTCTGTAGCCCTGCATGGTTTCACAAAGTATCTTCATATACATGATCTCATCTCACTTTTTCAACAAGTCTAATCGCGTAGGTATTATTATTAGACTCATTTTACAGGTGAATACACCTAAGGCTTAAACTCATTTTACAGATGGATACACTCAAAGGTCCCCCAGCCTCTAACATGTCATTTTGTTGTACACTGCATGTTTTTTTTTAAATTTTTTAACTAATATCGCTACTTCTTAGAGTCTCCACCCAGTGTGTGTTTACAGAGGGACCCCACAGGTAAGGAGAAAGCAGAGTCAGGGAGGAGAAGAACAAGGTTTTGAACTCACTTGGCAGGAGCAGCTTCCGTTTCCTTCCATGCCGTCAGCACAACTGCCCCGGCCACTGCAGGGTGCCCTCGCTCCTCCCGGGCACTCTGGGGAATCAAAGGGCAGATTCATTGGTTTGTGACTGCACAGAACATGCTGCAAGGATGCATCAAGCATCTACTACATGCCGGGTAGTGTGCTAGTTGCCAGGGATAAGAAATAACTGAAGACCTTGCCTGCTTCATCTAGGGTTACATAGGGGAGGCAAGTGAATCACAGAGTAGTCAGGTGCTGTACTAGGACGCATCAGATTGGCTGCCATTTCTTGAGCATTCCCTGTACACTTTACAATCATCTAATTAAATCATCCCCTTTACAACCCTCAGGGGTTCCTACTGGTGCTAGTTAGCAGACAAGGAGACTGAAGTTCAGAGAGGTCACATAACTCGCCCAAAGTCTCACGCTTTGTAAGTCGCAAAGCCAGGGATTTAGCTCAGCCCTTAGTATGACTCTAAAGCCAGGCCAATTAGTCAGTGTGCTAGACAGGGAATTGAGGGAGCCCAGGGAAGGGAGCTACTGATACTGCCTTGGGGAGTCAAGGAGACATCCCTGAGGAGGAGTCATTTAAGCTGGGGTTTTGAAGGCTCAGTAGGAGTTGGCCATGCTTAAAAGAGAAGAGCATTTCAGAAAGAGGGAACAGCAAGTACAAAGTCTTAGAGTTGTAAAAGGGCATGACCTGTTCTGGGAATGCTATAAAGTTTGGCAGGTTTGGAACTTGGGAGTTGGGGGGAGGGTATGGGGAAATGGTAGTCGATGAGGAATAATAGATTGGCTGGGGCCAATTAATGAAGTACTTTGTGTGGCAAGCAAAGGAATTTGGTTTTTACTCAGAAGCTAATTCCAAAAAAACATCAGTTTGCACGTTTGGGCTGTGCTAGACCTGAATCAGAGTGTTTATAGACATTTATTAGAGGATTTCACAGTCATTCACTAAACATTCAGGGAATACCTACCACGTGCCAGGCATTATATTACACACTGGGGTGGAGGGACATTTAGCTAGAAAGTCAGATAGTAAATGTCCAAAATTAAATACAAGATTTAAAGTAATGGTAAGAGACAGAAGTTTAAGGTACTGCTGTGATGAGGATGAACAAAAGGTTTTTTTTTTTTTTTTCTTTCTACACTTGCTGTTGTTCTACACTTTGAGTGCTGAGTTGACATGGGTTTAATGCTGGTTTGGTTGAGTTCTGATTGTTAAAATGAGGGATCTGGACTAGCAAACACCAAGCAGAAATGGTGCAATGCTCATGAATTTTGTCTGTGTGAACGAGACAGGATCAAATGGTATCCCAAATTAAAGTTAGCAAGGCAAATGCTTTCCAAAAAGTAGCTAATGATATGGAGTTCTAGATAATAATAAAGGGTTCAAAGCAATACCCTGAAGTTAAGCCCCATTTTTAGCCCCATTTTCTAGATGAGGCAACTAAGGCACAGTGTAGTAGAGTGACTCGGCCAAAGTCAGCCAGCTGGTAAGCTTAATGAGAGACTCGCTTACCAGAAGCACCCAACCTTCCTGCCCTCCCTCCCCTTCTACCACCACGGACAAAGACCTTTGTCCAAAGCTCTCCTGTGCCATGAACTTACTGTCATACATCTCCCGAGACATGCAGAATCTGAGTCAACCACAGGGCTAGATCACACCGTTTGAGCCTGTGGTCCTTCTTTCCACAACGGTGGCAGAGCCAGGCTTCCAACCCTGGTAGATACTCCAGAGTCGACTACATTGTTCATCGCTGTTCATCCTCACCCAGCACCGCTCCAGCCCAGAATCACAGCACAGATGCAGACGCGGTTATGAAGTGAGTAAAGGAGAAGACACGCTGAGGTGTAGCTCCCGTTTATAAATCACTTAGAAAGCGAGTACGTGGTTTGGGCTGTTCTCACCAGCTATTGGGCAGTGACTACACAAGATGAAATGCTGTCAGGAAAAAACCCAGATTTTTCAATCTGAGTGTTCTGGGTTTGAATCCCAGCACAACTCTTTGCTAGCTGTACCTCTTTGGGAAAGTCGATGCCTGGCTCTGAGATTTGGTTCAAGCATGTTCCTGGCAGGTTGTGGTAGGGACTGGAAATATTAGGCGCCCAAGAAATGGTGGTAGTTAGTACTTAGAGTGGATACTCTCCATCCTCTCCAGTTTCTGTTCTTTCAGCCTGGCCTTGTAGCAGATAACAACACTCAGGAAAAAAATGATCGGGCACCTGTTTGAATCAGGACCATGGAAGGTCCTGGGTATAGAGGGTGAGCACACAAACCTGGTCCCTGTTTCCACGGTCCTGCCAGTCCAGTGTGGAAAGAGTCAAGGATTAACAGACAATCAGATAAGTACTGGTTTACAAACTAGGAGAGAGGTTGTCCAGGGAAGAGACCTAGAGCTCTGATCACTCTACTGGAGGGCACCAACACTGACCTCAAACCACTAATCCTGCATGGCCTGGGTCCCTGAGATTTGGTTTCAACAGAGGGCAACAGCTGGATCACTAAGGAAGGGCCTGGTTAAAGAGTGTGGTCTTTAGCTTTAAAAAGGCATCAGTAGGGAGGGTGGGAGAGAGGGAGACGCAAGAGGGAGGAGATATGGGGACATACGTATATGTATAACTGATTCACTTTGTTATAAAGCAGAAACTAACACACCATTGTAAAGCAATTATACTTCAATAAAGATGTTTAAAAAAAAAATAAGGCATCAGGAGGCGAGGATGAAGAGGGCCTAATCAAGCAGGTGCCAGGTCCACCTTTGAAGTTCATCTGAAAACCAACTGAACCACTTGAATTCATGATACTGAGCAAGGGGTGCTAAGAGAGGGTTTCCATAGACAATGGGCTATCAAACAGTTCTTCTCCCATTGCCTGGTGCTATGGGACCCTTCTTGGGATAAGATGGTACTTTGGGAACCAGGCCCAGCTCTGGGCAGAGCCAGGACAGAGGTGACAGCTCTGCCACTGTTGCTCTCTCTTGACCCCCGTGCCTCTCCCTAGGGCTAGGTGTTCAAGGTGCTCTCTGGAAGACCCCCAGCTTGCCTTCAGGGCTGGCTCAGAAGAGCACAGGGCCTCCGCCACCCCGAGACGCAGTCATCAGTGCCACCTTGCAGAAATGCTCTCCCAGGCCTTCTCACTTTTGTAGGCAATGATGCCTGAACCCCAGGCTCCCCCCAACACATTCCATCCAATAGTCTCCTCCAGGCCTTGAGCCAGCTCCCCTCCCTTCCCTTCTGTCCAGCCCAAGCAGACCACCATGTGCTGCCTCCCAGTGCCCTCCCCTCCACACTCTGCCTGTGCCTGTCCGCCCTCAAAGTGGTTCTCCCTGACCCCGTCTCTGAGGCAGATTCAACTTTTCCATCCTCTGGGTGTCCCTTCTACTCGGCTCATCCCTTGTTACCACATACAGAGCAGAAAATGGGGGCAGAGTCATCCACTGTGGATATAACTAGATTCTAGGCTACAGGCTGATTGCAGAGCAATTGGGGAGTTTCCCCTCATCCCAGCCCCCAAGACTGTGACATTGTATCCAGGAAGTCTGGGCTTCCTTTTTTCCTTAGGGGATGGTTAGCAATCCTTTCTTTTTAAAAATGTAGGCAAGTGTTCCTCTAAGTGTGATTGTGATGGAGTGGTTACAAAGGCAGATTCCGAAGACCCTCCTCTCTCCAGGAGCAGTAGCTGTGAAAGTGCACCTCTCAGGGCATAATTTCCCTGAAATCCACCACCCTCTTCATGAAGCCACACTTTCCACTTCCAGCCAGTGACTGAGCACAGCAGGGACACCAGGGCAGGCCCATTCTCACAAGACAGAGGACCCCTTCTGTTGAGTGACTGTGGCTGATGGAGGACTCCCCATCAGCTTTACCAAGTTTTCTTAGAACTACATGTAGTCTAAGACTCTTCCATCCAGCCTTTCTTGGTTCTCTCTCTTACAAGGGTTAGCGCTCCATCCTTGACTGATGGCTCTCCCCACTTCTCCTGGCTTCTTTCTCATCTTCCCTTGCAGGAGCTCCTTTTAATTAATCTCACGCATCTCTAGCCCTACCTCGGCACGTGCTTTGAGAGGATGTAGGCTAACACACCAGGGCGTAGAGAGGCTTTGTGCAAATTGGAAAAAGCCTTCCCTACCCCAACTGCCCTTGTGGATATATTCCCACAGACACTAGACTTGGCAAGCAGATGAAACTAAAATCAAGACGTGGCCCTACCTGAGGGTGGACCAGGCCCACACCAGAGTGCGTGGCTTGGTGAGCCAAGCATGGGCTGGATTTCAGTCTAGACTCGCCCTGTTGGCCAATAATAACCTGTTGCCACTTTATGCAAAGGCTGGCACCTCACACCCACTGAATGAGGATCTCTGGGTGTAAGACCCAGGAATATGCATTTTAACAGGCTTGACAGTAATTCTACTGCACAGCGTTGTTTGAGAACTGCCGGCTATGCTGTAGGAATTAATGTGAATGGTCCCCGACAGGGAGGCTGTGAAGGTGCTGCTTAGGCTGCTGGGAGGTGATGAGCTGACGGGCCTTTGCATGGGGATGGTTGTGTGGTGCCTGGGCTGGGCACCAGGCAGGGCCCTTGGTGCTTCAGCAAGGTTCTGCTGTGAATGAGCTTACTGAGGACGGAGTGCCTGGACACTCAAGTGGACCAAGACTTACTTCAGAGGAAAGTGCAGCACCGAGTAGCTGGTGGAAGGCCAGCGTCCTGCCCTCATGGAGCTTACATTCTAGGTTTCAATGAACACTGGGGACACGAGATCAAAAAGATATACTCTGTGACTTCAGGAAGATTACAGTCTAATTCCTTCATTTAGAATTATTTTTCATCAGGAAATAGCAGGAATGAGGGAGGGGACATCACTACAAATCTTAGAGACATGAAAAGGATAATAAGCGGATATTACGAACAACTTTATGCCAATAAACTTGATGAAGTAGATGAGGTGAATAAATTTATTGTTCCAAACTACCAAAGATCATTCAAGAGAAAATTGATAATCTGAATATCCTTGTATTTATTTAAGAAATTGAATTTGAAGTTAAAATCCTCCCCACAAAGAAAACTTCATGCCAGATGGCTTCACTGGTGAATACTACCTCACACTTAAGAAAGAAATTATATCAATTATATAAAAACTAGGAAACTGAAGAAGAGAGAACACTTCCCAGCTCCTTCTATATGGAGAGCATTTTTACTCTGATTCTAAAACCTGACAAATACATTATAAGAGAAGAAAACTACAGACCAACATTCCTAAGAAGCATAGATGTAAAATTCTTTAAAAATCTAAAACAACAATTAAAAATCAAAAAATTCTAAAACAAAATTTTGCCCACTGAATCCAACAACATACAAAACAGATAATACATCATGGTCAGTGCAAAAAGGTACGAAAAAAGACTCAAGATGGATACAGATTGGAAAGGAAGAAATAAAAACTGTCTTGATTCTCAGACATGATTTTCTACACAGAAAATTCAAAAGAATCTCCAAAAATTCATTAGAACTAATACATGAATTTATAAGTTCTCAGGATACAAGGTCAGCATACAAAAATCAATTACATTTCTATAAACTAACAGGGAACAGCTGGTGACTGGAATAAAAATATATAATTAAACATAATACCAAAGCCATGAAGAGCTTAGGTGGGAATATTACAACAATTGTGCAAAACCTGTAAGCTGAAATCTAGCAAACACTGACAAAAAATAAAAGAAGTCCTAAATGAATGGGGATATACTGTGGTTATAGATGAAAAGAGTCAATATTTTATGTGGTCCCTAAACTGGTCTATAGATTCACTGTAATTCCAGTTAAAATCCTAGCAGAATTTTGTGGGTAGAAATTGATAAACTGATGCTAAACTTTATATGGAAAAGTAAAAGAATTAGAGTAACCAAGATAATTTTGAAAATGACCAGGTTGGAAGACTGATACTACTTAATTTCAAGACTTACTGTAAAGCTATAGTAATCAAGACAGTGTGGTAAGGTGAAGGGATAGACATATAGATCAATGGAACAGAATAGAGAGTCCAGAAAGAGACCCCACGCATTGATGGTCAGTTGATTGTCTACAATGGTCCAAAGGCAATTCAATGGAGAGAGCAGAGCTTTTTCAAGAAATGATGCTGGAATTACTGGATATCTATATGTAAAGAAATGAACCTTGATTCAGACCACGAGTCACATATTACAGTTAACTTAAAATGGATGGTAGACCGAAACGTAATGCCTAAAACTGTAAAGCTTCTAGAAGAAAATATAGAAGAAAGGCTTTGTGACATTAGATTAGGCAAAGATTTCTAGATGTGATACAAAAAGCAACGTCTAGAAAAGAAAAATGGAAATATTTGACCTCACTAAAATTAAGAATGTTTTGCTCTTCAAAAGGCACTCTTTAGAGAGTGAAAAGACAAGCCACAGACTTTGAGAAAATATTTACAAATCACACATCAAATAAAGGACTTGAATCTCAAATACTTAAAGAACTCTCAAAACTCAGTTGTAAGAAAACAACCTGAATGATGTATGAATAGCAAATAAGCACATGAGCCATGCAAATTAAAATGAGCTGCAATAAAATGCTACCATACACCTATCAGAATGGGTGAAATTAAAAAATAAATCTGATTATACCAAGTACTACCAAGGATACCGAACAACTGGAACTTTCATACGTTGTTGGTAGGAATGAAAAAATGATGCACACACTTTGGAAAACATCTTGGCAGTTCTTATAAACTTAAAGTACATTCACTATACAATCCAAGACTCTCACTTCTAAGTATTTACTCAAGTGAAATGAAAACGTATGTTCACATTAAAACCTGTACATGAACGTCCATAGCAGCTTTATTCTTGCACCAAATTGGAAACCCAAATGTCTTTCAGTTGGTGAATAGATAAACTGGGTAGAACCACATAATGGTGGACCATGAAACACTGTAAAGGAACGATCTGCTGATACATGTACCAACATGGAGAATCTCAGATGCATTATGCTATGGGAGAGAAGCCAGATTCACAAAGGTCCGTACTGTAGGAGTCTGATTACAGGACACAAAGGCATAATGATAGGCACAGAAAACAGATGAGTATTTGCCAGGGGTGGGGAGTTGGGGGAGGACTTGACCACAAAGGGAATTTTGGGGGATGACCTAACTGTTCTCTATCTTAATTGTGGTGCTTGTTACACAACTGTTTAGGGTTGTCAAAGCTCATATAACTGTCCACCAAAAAGCGTGAATTTCATTGTATGTAAATTATGACTTAAGAATAAATGAAAAAAATCCATTAGCAGATTATGTGCTTCAATGATAGATTTGGAAAAGGTGGTCAATGTCCCTATAAATAATTAAACTTTACTTCTATGTAGACCTCAGGGGTGTCCATTTCCGTAGATTATACTCACTGGAAAGGAAAACACACTAGGACACTAGAACCAGAAACGGCTGGTTTTAAACACGGGGTAAGTTATACAATTTCCTACCTTCAATCTCTAAATCTTTTCATTTGAATACTTTAGTGTGGTTGTAAGAAAATCAATGTACTAGAAGTATTTCTTCAGGTCCAAATAACCATTTAGCAAACCACTGGGCCAGATGTTGGTCTCAGAAAGACCAGTATGACTTGTTTTTCCTTTCTGTCCTGTCCTTGTTTGTTATTATTATTGTTATTGTTAGCAATCTAGACCCTGGGTGGAATGCCAAGAACATTATACTTATTATCTCAGTATATTTAATCTCCACAACTGTGAACTATTAATCTTCGCCCTGTGAAGTGGTTATTTTCACCATTTTACGTATGAGGACACTGCGGCATAGATAGGTCACGCAGGGCCATTGGGCTCAGAGATAACGATTCCCATTCAGCCCTGTCTGACTTTAAAGGCTTGTAATTGTGCTTCTCTGTATGGATAATTATTTTATATAATTATAACTATATATAATTATATATAAATTATACATTTATATATATAATTATTTTAAATGGCTTAAGTGTTTTACAAGCCATTCGTTTAATTAATGAATTCAACATTCATTAAGTGCCTAGAATCATCTTCAAAGCTGGCAACGTCTTCTCTGTTTATTCACAAGAAAGTGAAGGTTTAGCTGGGACGGAAAGGGGCCTGCCTGCCTCTCGCTGTGGGCAGGCAGGGGCTGATGAGGCAGCCTCTGGGCTTCGGGCTTATTTCTCAAGAGGTGCCCCAATGCCTCCTTCTCTGAAATGAGCAGCCTGCCCCGTTCAGGGCCAATTGGGTGTCTGCCGGTTGTGAATTTGCTGTCTCCTGGGGCCTTCCTCAGCCTTAACATCACATATGCTGCAGGGGATGGGAGGCTTTCTCTGCGGCGTGTACCTCATTCTGGCCAGGCCTCTCTGCCAGTGGCTTGTGAATCAGCAGGCTAAAGGGCAAAGTGAATGCTTACTGCTATGGACTGAATATCTATGCCCCCCAAATCCGTATGCTAATGCCCTGACATCCAGTGTGATGACATTTGGAGGGGAGGCCTTTGGGACGTCATTAGGTTTAAACGAGATCATGAGGGTGGGGACCCCGTGATGGGACTAGAGCTCTTATGAGAAAAAGAGGGAGCAGAGCTCTCTCTCTGCCACTTGAGGACATAGAGAGAAGGTAACTGTCGACAAGCCAGGAGGAGGGCCCGCAACAGGAACTGGACCTGCTGGCACCTTGATCTTGGACTTCCCAGTCCTCAGAACTATGAGAAATACATGTCTGTTGTTATGGTATTCTGTTATAGCAGCTCGAGCGGACTAAGCCCCTACTGTCCCCACGTTCCTGAAGGGGTAGACCTTTGCTTTGACCTGAGGCATCAGGGTGACCCACGGGGTCCACGGAAAGGCAGACAATGGTGCAAAGAAAATTAATAAACCCAAGGGACCATAAGCTACATAAAAAATGAGATGCACAGAAATGTCCTTACCAAACTGAGCAGGGAGATAGTTATCAGCTCAACAACAGACGGAGAGGATTTGTTGAGCATTTACTATTTCTAAGCAGTTTGCATGCATGGTCTCCTTCTGACAACAACCGTACGGGAAGCTACCATTCCCGTCCTCCTCCCCAGGTTATAGATAAGGAAACTGAGGCTCAGAGAGGAGAGGAACTTTCCCAAGATCACAGGGTTGGTGATGGTTGGAACTACCATTGTGATCAGGCCTGACTCAAGGTTCTGAGTCCTTAACACTAAGCCAGGCTACATAAGATCAGTACCTTAGAATAAAAAACCAATCCAAGACACACCTCCTGAAGTCAAGAGGCCAGCCAGTGATCTGAGAACCACAAAAGACAGAAACGGTAAGTGGCATATTCTGAATGCCTACCATCTGCCAGGTGCATCCTATGTTCTTTACACGTACGAGTTCACTCAATCCTCAGCACCACCTTTGGAGGTAGTCGTATCAGCATCACCATCTCCATTTGACACGTGAGAAAACCGAGACTGAAAGATTGGTTTACCAGATAAAATATAGGATGCCAGTGAAATTTCAATTGCAGATAAACAATGAATAAATGTTTAGAATAAGCATGTCCCCAATACTGTAGGCATATTTGTTGCTTATCTGCAATTGATTTAACTGGGTATCCTTCATTGTTATTTGCTAAATCTGGCAACTGGGCAGGGAGGGGAAGTAACTTGCAAGGTCCCAGAAGGAGAATGTGGTAAAGCTGAGAGTGGAAGCCGGGCAATCTGACTTCAGGGTCTACAATCTTACAGTAAAACCACACTGCCCCTCAGGGCTAGACTGGAACTAGGGGGAACTCGGGTGTCATGGAATCAACTCCATGCAGTGACAGGCACCCAGCTAATGGAAGCAAGTTTGCCAGGAGCAGGCTTATGGCGGGAGGGCTGCCTTCCCAGCAGTTGACTTGGCCACACACCCAGGTGTTTGGGTAAGGAGACAGGGACAGGTTGGAGCTGGGGCTCTGCAGTGAGACGGCCCTTGTTTCCTACCCTGCTCTGCACTTATTAGCTGGCTCTCGTTGGGCGAGCTGCAAACCCCCTCGAAGTCCCAGAGTCCTCACCTGGACTCTCAAGTGTGACTGTGTCTCCTCATCTGCTTTTGTGTCCCTCTCCCTCATCAGTCTGTGAGCTCCTTGGGGTTACGGACTGGGCTTGTCATATAGGTGATTATGTGCAGCAAGCAGTAGGGGCTCAAGAAATGCTCGACCTTTATGAGTTGGCCAAGCCTGGAAGGAACTTTGGAAAAAAGACAGCAGGAACGTGAGAGTATGGACAGTCCTTCATGTGTTGTCCTAAACTGAATGCGTTAACAATTTATGAAAACAGCTTGTTCGGGTTTAAAATAAAAAGTTTAAAGTAAAAGTGTACATTTCTTTCCTGCTTCTCAAATCACTTTCTATCACCTCAGGTCCCCATCAGGCAAAAAAAGATGGTAAAAACTGACATTCTCAGCAACCACACTTGAAAGAGCTCTTCCAGAATCTGTTCTAAGGGCACGTTTCTAAGGCCTGGTGGAGGGCTCAAGCGGCTGATAAGGCTGTTTTCAATAATTATCACATTTCCCTTTGGTCACTGCTACCCTGGGGGTCTCTTGCATCGTGACTTTGCTCACGCAGGAGGCTTACCCCTGACAAGCTGTCAGCAAATCATCAGCTGTTCTGTTCCTTTAAAGGCAGATAATGAACTTCCTGGCCAGGAAGAGGCCAGGGACCTCCCTGTAACTTTATCTCCCAGGAACTCCAGAAGTGGCTACTAGTGTCACCACCTTTGTTTCAAAGCCTGGTGCCCAGTGCTAGGCAGAGACTATGTCCTGGTTTTTAAACATGGTAAATATTCCATTGATAGCTCTGGGTGGAACTGTCTGCCTGGGAAACTGTTGTGAAAATAGGTTCCTCACGTGAACTCAGCATTATTTATGCCTCACAGACTGGTTTCAAATCCACGTAGTCCATTTTCTGCGACCCAGGCAGTGAACGGCAGGGAACACACAAGAGGAAAGAAAAAGAGGTCTGGAAATGCAAATAACATGATGCAAAAAAATAAATGTGCATAATTTGAGGACACTGACCTCACAGAGCATCAAGACCATTTTCCTCTGAAATAATCAGACTGCTTGGGCCACAATCAAGCTTCTGTGTGACCCTCTGCCCACATTCTTTGTCCATTACTCTGAGCTTTTGCACAGATCTGTTACCGTTCACCATGGGATAATAAAGAACTGGGATGTTCAAATTTTAAAAAAGTATTTCCTCTGAAACAGAATATTGGTTGTTCAAATGTGATTTAAGTTTCAAGCTTAAAAATATGTTTCTCTGCTAATAACACACATATGAGACTCCCATATGCAGATCTGACAAAGCTGGAGAAGTTTTAATGAGGGAAAAGCAAGTTAAACCTGAGTAGAAACACCTTCCTTACATCAGGATGACATATTTTTTCCTCAGGTGAGAATTCATGCCTTATTCCTAATTTTAGAAGATAAGTAATGTTTTTCATTGTGCTTCTCTTTGTTTTCTAAGTTTTCAGAATTGATTGTCGAGTTTTCTGGTTTTGAATAAGGTACTATTAAAATAATTTAAAAAGTAACCCAGGGCTTCCCTGGTGGCGCAGTGGTTGAGAGTCCGCCTGCCGATGCAGGGGACGCGGGTTCATTCCCCGGTCCGGGAAGATCCCACATGCCGCGGAGCGGCTGGGCCCGTGAGCCATGGCCGCTGAGCCTGGGCGTCCGGAGCCTGTGCTCCGCAACGGGAGAGGCCACAACAGTGAGAGGCCCGCGTACTGGAAAGAAAAAAAAATAAAAATAAATAACCCAGAGATGTTAAGTGTGAATGTCTTTGTCAGTGCATCAGAAAGGAAGTGGGTTCTGCCCTTGACTTGGAAAGAAGGCTATTCCAGAGCTTGTGCTTCCTCAAAAAGAAAGATGAACATACGTCAGCAGCTCCAAAATGGGCTTATCCTTGCAGAAATGTACAGCGATAGCCAAGATCTCACTTGTCATCACCACAGAGTGGGAGACGTGAAATACGTGGCAGAGTAGAGCATTGATCTCTTTCCTGAGCCAAAGGAAGGAAGTCTTTTGAGACATTTAGTATGTTTGGGAGATGAAGATAAAGGGAAGTGCCCTTTTGCCCCAATGAGAGGACAGCCTTGGTTTTCGCGTTTTGCTTCTCTGGCCTCGAGACCTATCACAAGGAAAGACCTGAACATTCAAGGAACCCTGCAGACTCCTTTGACTGTAGGGGTGAGTAGTGCACAATTTTTGCATAGCCCAGAGCGATGCATGAAACCCACTGAAGATCCTGAATCCTGTTGGCTGCGCCTATTTTTTCGAGTAACCCACTGTTTAAGAAGGGCTCAGGGAAAGGGAGTCACTTTATTCGCCTCTCATGATCAGAGGTCTGTTTTGATTGTGATTCGCTCATTCATTTATTCATAAAATGTCTACAGAGTGCCTTCTTTATGTTATAGACTCCGCTAAGTACTTTCCTCTATATTGAGGTTTTAAAATCCCTCCTAGAGTTTTGTAGAGTAGGACTTTTTACCCGCATTTGACAGCTCAGGTGACTTGGAGAAGCAGCAAGTCATTCTGTCATTCACTACGCTGGATGTGCTCACTTTCATTACTGCATCTTAGACAAAGCCTTTTCTTGTCTACGGTGTGTCTAATTAACTTAAGATCACATTAGTTTCCATGGGTTAGAAAGAGAAAAGCAAATAAAAAATTCAATTTTATTCTGATGACTATATGAACTGGATGTGACCATGACCCTATCTGATGCTAAAAAAGTTCGTGAACTCTGGGTTAATCGCTTGATTCTGATGTGACAAATGCTTTGAAACATAAAGTGCCCGTGTGCTGGGGTGAAACGGAGCAGAGTGGTTAACACAGAAGGGCCAGGGTATCCTAAACCCCAAAACCTTGACCTTTCCAGGGTAAGGAGCATAATCCAGACATTGACTGGGAAGGCTGAAGGGACCTACCAATCGAAAGAGAAACTGCAATGCTCAACATCGCTCATCATCAGGGAAATGCAAATCAAAACCACAATGAGATGTCACCTCACACCTGCCAGAACGGCTATCACCAAAAAAACACAGATAACAAATGTTGGCGAGGATGTGGTGAAAAGGAAACCTTCGTACACTGTTGGTGGGGATGTAAATTTGTGTAGCCACTGTGGAAAACTGTATGGAGGTTCCTCAAAAAAAATAAAAACAGAACTACCATATGATCCAGCAACTCCACTCCTGGATATATGTCTGGGAAAAACAAAAACACTAATTCGAAAAAGACATGCACCCCAATATTCATAGCAGCATTATTTACAATTACCAAGATATGAAAGCAATCTAAGTATCCGTCAACAGACGACTGCATAAAGAAGATGAGGTGTATATACACACACACACACACACACACACACACAATGGAATATGACTCAGCCATAAAAAAAGAATGAAATTTTGCCATTTGCAACAACATGGATGAACTTGGAGGGTATTATGCTCAGCAAAATAAGTCAGACAGAGAAAAACAAATACTGTAAGATATCACTTATATGTGGAGTCTAAAAAATACAACAAACTAGTGAATATAAGCAACCTCACAGATATAGAGAATAAACTAGTGGTTACCAGTGGGGGAAAAGAAAGGGGGGAGGGGCAATACTGGGGTAGCAGATTCAGAGGTACAAACTATTAGGTATAAAATAAGTTACAATTATTGTACAACACAGGGAACATAGCCAGTATTTTATAACTCTAAGTGGAGTGTAACCTTTAAAGATTGTGAATCACTATATTGTATACCTGTAACATATAGTATTGTACAGCAGCTATACCTCAATTTAAAAAAATGGGGGGCCTCCCGGGTGGCGCAGTAGTTAAGAATCCGCCTGCCAGTGCAGGGGACACAGGTTTGAGCCCTGGTCTGGGAAGATCCCACATGCTGCGGAGCAACTAAGCCCATGTGCCACAACTACGGAGCCTGTGCTCTAGAGCCCACGAGCCACAACTGCTGAGCCCAAGCGCCACATCTACTGAAGCTCACGCACTCTAGAGCCTGTGTTCTACAACAAGAGAAGCCACCGCGACGAGAAGCCCACACACCGCAACGAAGAGTAGCCCCCGCTCACTGCGACTAGAGAAAGCCCACGCACAGCAACGAAGACCCAACACAGCCAAAAATAATAAATAAATAAAAATAAAAAAATTTATATAAAAAATAATAAAAAAATTAAAAAATGGGAAAAAATAAAATACAAAATACAGAACAAAAGAGAAATTAGAAACATGTTGGGGACTCTACCTCTCTCTTTTTCTTTTTTTAAGACAAGTTCTGCTCCAGGCAGTGGGACAGAGTAGAAAGAGAGCAGGCTTTGGTGCCAGGAAGCCCTGAACTTGAACTTGCTTCACTTACCAGCCCGAAGGAGACAGAGATCATCTTTAAATCAGATTCCTCATAGGAAAAATGGGGATAAAAAAGTCTAACTTAAAGTTTAGCTTTAAGAATGAAATGATTATATAGGCCAACTACTTCTCTATTACCTAATGTCAGCAATGTGGAGTAAATGGATACTATTATTCATTTAATCATTAGTTAAGAAAATAGGAGGAAACATTATGCATATAATGTGGGCTCAACTATTTAGAAGCCATATGGAAAAAGAAAAACACCAAGGAAATAAGCCAAACTACTTATAGTTTTCTATGTGCGGCAGAATACAGGTCACTATTTTTTCTTTCTTTAAACCTTTCTAAACTTTACAAGCTGTGTACAATTTGCTTATGTTATTTCAATGAGAAAAACAAAGCAAAAGAGAAGTAATCTCTCCCTTTAAGTATTTAGATCCTTAAGGAGATGTTTTCATTACATCTTAGAAGATGGAAAACAAATGGTAAATTCATGATTAAAACGCCTGATTTTTACTATCACTCCTGCCCCAAAAGGGATCTCACGTAATTTGCATGTCATATCAGGGACTTAGTCACTACTTGAGTGTTAACATCTTTAATCAGGATAGAAGTTCAATTTCAGCTGACAGATGCTATGCTTGACAAGAGGAGTCTAACTATACCATTGACTCAGGTTTGGTTAGTGGTTTTTCTTACCATGGAACCTGACCATTACAGAGTTTGATATTGCATCCTAAGACAAAGTTTTAGAAGAGTTAATGATTATCTTGGTTGCTAAACAATAACTACAGTCTTTGAGGTATTGTAATCAAATATCTTCTTAAAGAAAATTGTATTGAGGTTATAATAGCCCAGCAGTCTTACTTCCTCTCTATGGTCAATAATCTTTTTTATAGAAATGGATATCCTTTCAATTGTCCCCTTTTCTGACTTGTAAAGGAATTGTCTTAAAGAGAGATCTCTAAATGGAGGAAAGCAGATATCGATATAAAAGCTGACAGGGCTAGAAAGATTTTCTACATATAGACGGAAATGGAAGTTTCTAGAAAAAGATGCTAACATTCTCTTTTATCAGGCTTCCTTCCTCTTGATTTTCTGTAAAACGAGACATTGAGAACCAAATACCATCAAAGGAAAGTGTTGTGACACTTACCCATGCAGTCTGGGCCCCAGTGGCCTGGACAGCACTGAGGCTGGAGATAGTCCTTCCTACAGATATGGCGGCATCCAGGGAGAGACAGCGAGTATGTTCTGACCTCAAAGGTGTACCTTGGAGGGTAAAGAGAGGACATTAACCCATAATTAGGGCAACACAGTGAACTCTGGGCAGCGAGATTTCCATAGATTTTTATTTAGGCCTTTATACTTGCCTGTATTTTAAAATATGTAGATTGAGCACATTTTGCTTCCTAGGTAAAATAAAGCATGATCACGATTCATCTTTAATTGTAAGAAACGTGAAAAAATCAGGGAAGGATGAAAGTAAGGGTGAGATATCTAAAATGTTAGAAGTGAGGTTAGTAGATGAAAGAAATGATGCTAGGTTCTAGGCACATACTAGAGGTGGGCTTCAGACTTGTCA
This sequence comes from Aethalodelphis obliquidens, assembly GCF_003676395.1. NCBI lineage: Eukaryota > Metazoa > Chordata > Mammalia > Artiodactyla > Delphinidae > Aethalodelphis > Aethalodelphis obliquidens. The sequence continues at coordinate 46,677,747 of NW_020837952.1, read as the reverse complement.
CTGAGTGTCCTAGCAGCCAATGCAAGAAGGGAAAGATCAAGAGTTTTGTGATGCACAGTACCTGGGGATTTAAAATAAACTGACCATTCAGGATTTGCACATGTTTTGCATATACCATAGATAGAAAATTTCTGTGAGAGGTGTTGTAATGTAGTGAGCAAAATTTGCCACGGTTTTCTTGCTATAATCGTGAGTTCCTTAGAACCGTTTTTGTACCACCAGCTGAGGAACAGTTCTGGAATAGCTAGTCTACAGAGGTTAAATGCTTGTCTACTTACAGGGATCTCTGTATGGATGACTTATTCTAGGACTTGACTTCAGTATATCTAGAGCCATGAATATCATTTCTTACTATGGGGCTGTTAAGAATAGTGTGATGGTGAGTTCAAGGTTGTGCTCCTAAACCAGTCCCTGGAATGTAGCTGATTCACCAAAGAGCTACTGGCTTTATGGGCAGTCGAGTTGGAGATAGAGTTGATGATTTCTTTGAAAGGTTGAGCATATTGGCAGGGACATCTCTTCACAAAGAAAGGGACAGGGGGAGCCCAAGAGAGAACCAAACTGTCCCCTCAAGAACAAGTCCTGGCATAGAAAACAAACCTATGGTTACCAAAGGGGAAAGTGGGAGGGGGGAGGATAAATTAGGAGTTTGGGATTAACAGATACACACTACTATATATAAAATAGATAAATAATAAGGACCTACTGTATAACACAGGGAACTGTATTCAGTATCTTGTAATAAACTATAAGGGAAAAGAATATGAAAAAGAATATATATATGTATATTTATAATTGAATCACTTTGCTGTACACCTGAAACTAACACAACATTGGAGTTCAACTACAATTTAAAAAATTTATATAAAAACACCAGTCTTGGGTTTGTTTCAGCATAGCTGAATGACAGATCAAAGTTCTCAATTCTAAAACAGACAGCCTGAATGCAATAATCTTATCTGCTGTGTGTGTGGGAAGTGGGGGGAGGGTGGGGTGGGATACACAACCAAATACGCACTTTGGCCGTGAAAATAAAAAATCAGTATAAAGAGTTCTCAGTAAAGTCCCCATATAATTTTAACCTTGAACCCCAAAGCTTTCTGATGTACTTTCTCAGGGGATCTGGTTACAAATGTATGCCCACTTTGGTAACTAAGTGGTTAACTGCTGTGTATGCTTGCTAATTCCAGGCCAGGTAATGCTGGGAAACGTCTATTAAAAATGATGACTTGCGGTTTTAGGCTATAGCACAGTCGCATTAAGCAAACGTGAATTTAAAACAGTGTGATCTCACAGTGTTAATGGTTTCATTTTATACAAAATTCTTCTAATTCTTCACCCCTGAATTAAAAACAAACTCATTGAGTACTAATTTTTCAATTAGTAGACTGAGTAAATTAAAATTTGTGTTTGCGTTTGAGCTGCATGGCTGCATCCACGAGCTGGCGGGCAGAACTGCTTGCCATCCTTTGCAAGGATTAACCTTGAATTATGAGAGCTTTGAATCATAAGAGGGCTTCAAAAATGCTACACTCACATACAATGCAAGAAAGCTGTAATTCCTTTGTCTCCCTTCTTTGGGTTCTAATTAGTATCAGGGTGCATAGCTAGTTTGTAAGATGACTATCAGACCCAAGGCTTTTAACATGTTCTGACTAGAACCTTTTCCAAAGGAAACAAACCCCAGATTTTCAAAATAAAGAAGGGCAAGATGAAGGCAGAATATTTTGGTGCAATTTTGTATGAAAACATGAATTGTAATATATTTTTTAGACTCAAGGTCATAGTTGTAAGTTACTTAAGTTTGGGTTCAATATAACCTTAGAGTAAGAGAAAATCATGGAAATGCTTCGTAGTTTTTTTTTTTTTTTTTTTTCCTGGTACGCGGGCCTCTCACTGTTGTGGCCTCTCCCGTTGCGGAGCACAGGCTCCGGACGCGCAGGCTCAGTGGCCATGGCTCACGGACCCAGCCGCTCCGCGGCATGTGGGATCCTCCTGGACCACGGCACGAACCCGTATCCCCTACATCGGCAGGCGGACTCTCAACCACTGCCCCACCAGGGAAGCCCGCTTCGTAGTTTTTGAATTGGGAGGTTTCAATTTGGATTCACAATCCTTTGAGTTCCAAGACTCCAGCACACATATTTTCTCATAATGGGTACCTGCAATCTCGGATCCCTATGGTGCCATTGGTAATCTTGGTGTAACCATCTGGGCATTTCATTCCAAAGTTGAATGAGCAGGATCGGCACTCAGTCCTAATTGTAAGGCGAGACTTCTTATCACATCTTTTTGCCTGTGAAAACATTACAAAAAAAATCAAGTCCCATTAGCAGAGCCTGGGTTGACCAATCTTCTCCATTAGCTTCATGTAAATGAAACGACAAAGGATGGCAATGAGGTTGATTGGTAATGACTGGTGGGTCTTTCCCTCTTATCTGCAAGGAGTGTTGGAATCAACAAGCAATGTCTACCACGGCTGTGGGCAAGGGAAGGTGCTGCTTATACCACCCACTTGCCATAACTGATCTCAAGTCTGGAGTCTAGCAAAGTAGAGCAATGTCGCTATTTACACATATCCAAATGCGAAACCGGAAGTATACGGCAGGGTACACTTTTCAAATGGGAAATTGTAAGCAGGTTATTCAAGATCAATTGATCACAGATCAATAGGTCTCAAGAATATTCTTTCAGCATTGATTCCATAGGAATAGTCTAGTTTGGGTGCTAAATGCTGTGAAGCATACAGTTCCTGCTCCAAAGATGTTTGCAATCTTTTGATGATAATCCAGCTAGAACGTGGGTTACGTAAGAGCAGAGATCTTTTCCTGTCTTGTTCTCTGCTGTACCTTAAGCACCTAGAGCAGCGTCTAGCACATAGTAGTGCTTAGTAAATATTTGACTTTTTTTTTAATAGATCTTTATTGGAGTTAATTGCTTCACAATACTGTGTTAGTTTCTGTTGTACAACAAAGTGAGTCAGCCATATGCATACATATGTCCCCACATCCCCTCCCTCTTGCGTCTCCCTCCCACCCTCCCTGTCCCACCCCTCTAGATCATCGCAAAGCACGGAGCTGATCTCCCTGTGCTATGCGGCTGCTTCCCACTAGCTAACTACTTTACATTCGGTAGTGTATATATGTTGATGCTACTCTCACTTCGCCCCAGTTTCCCCCTCCCACCCCGTGTCCTCAAGTCCATTCTCTATGTCTACAACTTTAATTCCTGCCCTGCAGCTAGGTTCATCAGTGCCCCCCCTTTTTTTTTTTTAGATTCCATATATATGCATTAGCATGTCGTATTTGTTTTTCTCTTTCTTACTTACTTCACCCTGTATGACAGACTCTAGGTCCACCCACCTCATTACAAATAGCTCAATTTCGTTTCTTTTTAGGGCTGAGTAATATTCCATTGTATATATGTGCCACATCTTCTTGGTCCATTCGTCTGTCAATGGACATCTGAATGAATGACTTGTGGGAAATCACAGACACACTAGAAATAATCACTTGGCAACATCAGGTGGCAGAGAATTCACTGTTAAAATGAATGACACAGATACACTTCGGCCTCGTCTTCAGGATCCCTTGTGCACGATCCTGTTGCTGATCCTTCATGGATATGATCCTCTTTCTCAAGTTTCCTTCATCTCCCCATCAAGCTTAAGAAGCAGCAGCTTTGTAGGATGAAGAGACACCGAACTTGAGGCTCAGAAGACCTAAGTTTAGAATCAACTTTTATATGTTGCTAAGCATACAGTCTTGAATGAATTCCTTACTTTTTGCCATCATCTGTAAAGGGGGGATACGAATAACCACCCTGCAGGTTACTGAGACCTGAGTGATATAACACACGCAAATCACCTAGTCCAGTATCTAGAATATCATAGGCCATAAATGCTTGTTCCTGTGACATTTCTGTTCTTACCTGTGTTTGGCTTGTTGCCTCTCCTCATCGGAGTGTTCTTTCCCCTCCCCTTGGCTATCCACACCTCAACACCCTGTGTAACACCACGTCCACAAAACCACACTCATTTCTCTTCCTTGTCTCGACTTCTCCCTATGGCTGGACAGTGGAGCACATTCTGTTGTCTTTCTCTCCACTTAAAAACCCCTTGCTGGAGAGGACCACTTCTCCTATTTGTCATCCCACAGCTTATTCCCTGGGCCCAGCATTAGGTTACGGGTGGTGGGAAAATAACTACTTCTAAGTTCATTGAAATATGTAAAGGCTGCATAAGAAGAAAGCTTACATTTACAGGGCAATATGTGGTTATGCACACTTCCAAAGGCATCATCTTATTTGATCTTGACCACCCTAAAGACAAGTAGGGGAGGTATCATCATCCTCATTTTAGTGGGGAGAAAACTGAGGTGGGGGTAGGTCCAGTGACTTGCCCAAGGTCACACTGTCAGTTAGTGGCCTTATGATTCCTTGATCAGTCATTGCTCTTCCCCATACTGTACAGTGGTGTATAGAAAACAAAATCTGTTTTTACTGGCAGCTTTCATTTGGTGATCATTATGAACCAAAACAACACTAGAATGTTCTTTGTGAAATAATAAAAGCCACTCTTAGATATTGTTTGAATTGATTCCCTTGAATGGTTAGGGCATACCTACACTTCTTTTAAGTAGGATTTTCTTTACATTAGGGTTTCCCATTTGGACAAGTTTACGGGGTGACAGTACTTTCTCTTTTCTTAGTAAGCCAGAATACTCTCTCTTCAAGGAGCCCCTCGATCTTCAAACTGTCCTTTTCCAATGGAAAGGCTCATTCTCTCTCTCATACAGTCCCGTCTAAAAAGTAAACTCAGCTGTAAAATCAGTCAAGGCCTGACTTTGTACTCAAGCAAGCACTCCACAACGATGATGATGGTGGTGACGTGGATGATAATTACTGCTGTCTGTGGGGCAAGGATGGGGAGAAACTGAGGCTTAGAGGGACCAAGTAACACGCTCAGGGTTCAACAGCCAGTAAGCCATGGAGCAGTGACTGGTCCTCAAATAGCTGTTAAACAAAGAGAAGCCCCAGTTCAAACTTGCCCCTATCTAACCTCATAGCTGGAGCACTTAACCCTTATGCCATCTTCCAATGTTTCAGTGAAAAGCCTTATCAGAGTATAGCCAACTGGAGTAAAATTGGTGTTGATAAAAATGTGTCTGGCACAAAACAGATTCACAGACACAGGGAACAGAATTTTGGTTGCCAAGGGGGTGGGGGGATAGGCGAGGGATGGACTAGGAGCCTGGGGTTGGCAGATGCAAACTATTCTATAGAGAATGGATAAATCACAAGGTCCTACTGTACGGCACAGAGACCTATGCTCAGTATCTTGTGATAAACCATAATGGAAAGGAATATGAAAGAAGAGTGTATACATATGTAAAACTAATTGCCTGGCACAGATGCAGAATCATGGTTATGTTTTATTATTAATAGAGCAGAAATCCTATCTCGTGAAATACATTTTAAATAAATCACTCAGATTGCCTCTCACATACCTCCGCTTTATTTATTTTTAGCTTTGTCTGTGCAGCATGCAGGATCTTAGTTCCCCACCCAGGGATTGAACCCATGCCCCCTGCTGTGGAAGCATGGAGTCCTAACCACTGGACTGCCAGGAGAGTCCCTCACATACCCTCCTTTAGCCTGGACTTGCTGCAGAACTGGTATTGAACCTGCTATAGGATGACAGCTCACGTGAGCCTGCTGGGCAGGCAGGAGCGCTGGCGTCATTCACGAGGACTAGCCATTCGACTGCCCTGGGTACTTCTGCTCAACTCGCGGTAGGTAGATGGACGGATTCCTGGCACATTTGGTGACACTGTGTTTCTCAATCAGTTACCACCCAACCTGGAATTCCCCAGAGCTCCTCTCTACTCAGCTCTCTACAGCCATTGTTATTTTCTACATTCAGAATGATGCAGTGGGAGGTATTCATTAAAGCAAACCGACAAAAAGGATAGCAATATCCACAATGGATAGAGGGATGTTAGCACTTAAATCAGAGATCCCAACAATGGCATTTGAACGCAGGAATAGAACTGGGTTAGCACCCCTTCGGACAGATCCCCATTAGAATCCTATTCTCCACAAGCTTTCTACTTTGTGAAGTCCAGATAGTACCATTTACCTAGGACAACGTAGGAAAGCAAAAAAGTTTATGTACACAATCGTGAACGTAAACACATTTAAAAAAAACCCAAGTTTCCTCTTACCTGCTCTGCAGTCTCAGGCAGGGAACAGAGATTTTGTGCCGCCAATCCAAGAAGAAGAAGTATCAAAATCTGTAGCATGGTGAGGAAACACTTGCTGCTTCTCCACGTCAGGCACCTGTCAGGACTCTTTAGCTACATTAACTTAGTCTGATGAACGCCCAGTGAATTCTTTCTCATTTCAGCGTTTGCTTTTAAATCTCTTCCTCTCCTTTTCCTGGATTGAAACAGATGATCTGTGAGAACTGCCTCCAGACAGGAAAAATGGCCAATCTAGGGGTCGTGGTGAAATCGGCCACTCTCAACTGTATACACGTCTGGCTCAATGACAGGATATCCTCAAGGCGCTGAGGCAGAGACATGGTCCGGAATTTTGGGTGCCTTATGAAACTCCCAAGAAAAAGCTCCTGCCTCCTGCGGCCCTGCCCGTCCGCCTCTGGTCCTGCCTACTTCTGGCCCCAGGCCCTGCCAACATTCACGCAGCCATACCATGGAAAACTGCAGGCCTCTCCCCCTGAATGCAAAGGTCTGAGCTTGCCATCAGGCAGTTTAAGCAGGGATGCCCATAAATGGGCACAGTTCCAGGCACGGAGGGGATGTTGCAGAAGGCCGGGTCCTTGACTTGGACGAGGATGGTGGCAAACTCTACCACAAAGAAATGTCTCTTTGCAGATGCCACTGGTTGGGTTTTTGACCCATCCTCTCCCCTATTCCAGGTCACTTCAGTAGCAAATAACTGAGTCTACAGATCTCATCTTACCCTTCGAGGCCCGGATCTAATGGCATCTCTTCCAAGAAGGCTTCCTGTCCTGCTCCTCCAATATCATCTTGGAGACCTTCCCAGCATTTTGCGCATCATTCTACGAAAGCCCAGTCATATCCATCATAATTCTCTGGTTTATATGTCTGTCTCCTGTGCCCAGTTGTGAATTCCTTGCAGAGAGGGGCTAGCCTTCATCTTCTGTGTCCCCAGCAGCTTAGAGCAGAGACCTACATTTGAAAGTAAGAAAAATAACAATAGCCAACATTTGTTGAAAACTTACTATGTGCTTCTCACTATGTTAGACTTCTCCGTGGATTAACCTGTTTAATCCTCATAATTCTTGGTGAAATAGGATTGTTCTCCCCATTTTATAGATGTGGCAACTGAGGCAGAGAGGTTAGGCAACAACTTTTCCAAGGTCACACAGCTCGTAGGTGAGGATCCAGTTTTCAAACTGGGTGACTCTAGATCCAGTACTGTTAACCACTACCCTCTACTGCTTAAAACAATAGCTAATGAATAAATAGCAGGTGGTGCTCCGGTCTCATTGACATGATAGAAAACTGTCAGGCCGAGTAACACAAAGGATAACGTCTGTGCTAATCAACAAGACAGGCTTATGAGGGTACATCTCATGACACTGAGTCGATTGGGAGACTGGCAGTTAGAGACTAGCTTTGGTTAAATAATCCTTACTCTGCAAAATCTTTCTCTCTGGATTTTTGAAATAACGTTACATTATATTGATCAATAATCCAAGAAAATTCTGGTACAGAGAAGCCCTTCAGAGGCTAACCCAGAGGTCTGAATGAGAAGACGCCAGATGAGGAAGTCCTTACAATCCCTTGGTTCGGTGGATTTCAACCTCATTTAGAATTTTGGAGAAGCTTAATTTTTTTTTTTTTTTTCCAATGTCTACCCTGCTCCAGAACAATCAGATCAGTACGTCTGGGGGTGGGGCACAGAAATCGTAGTTTTCAAAGCTTCCTAGGTGATTCCACTTGCATGGATGACTGCTGCTTAAGGAAAACATTTTATTGTGTGAAGTCAATGAGATTGAGGTTAATCTGTTATAGCAGCTGTGTTACCTTAACCAATACGTGAAGGAGAGAAATTGGAAGCTTTTTTCTGATTGTTTTCTCTCTGAAGAACATGGATAAGTGTCTGGGTCTTGGAATGGGTTAGATTCCTGGAGGGGGGAGAATGAACCATACTTACATTTCCTAAATAGTTGTGGAAGATGCTGCAGGGGGTGCTGGGAAAGAATTCTATCAGATAATTTGGAAAACCCTGCCTCTGCCGTCCCTTTCTTAGGGATTGACCATGCTGATTAGCTCATTAAAGGTTCTGAGACATCCCTCAGTAAAACATAAGGTAACAAAACCAAACAAAAACAGTTCAACTTTGCTTAAGGCAGTATTTTCCAGAACTTTTAGACCAAGAGATGTTTTCTCTTTGCAAACTAACCTTAGCACCTCCAGATCTATGTTCTATTGCTCTTGCCTAGGGAAATACTATCCTAGATTTTAGCAGGTTGAATGTTGCATTTTTAAATTACGAGGATGTAGAAGTTTGCTTGCCAGGGGCCGTGGGGATTCTGAAGTTCAGGACCTGTTCATAGACTTTATCTACTAGTTGCATTAGAAACATTTCTAAATACGTGGATTTGTTTAGGAATTGAATAGTTTTATTTCTGTGAGGCTCATTCGATTGCTATGAACAGAGGTTCTTCAAGTTATTTCAAATCCCTACCACCGCCTCCCTGCAATGAACAAGTGCTTAAAATGGTGCCTAGCACATAGTGGGTGCTCAACCATTCTTAGTATTATTATTAGAATATGCTAATGTCATAGACAACAGCTACACAAATCTACATCCTTAGCCCAGTGTAGCTGTGAGGTAGCTCTGGATTTCCTCTGTCCCGGGTTGACACAGTTCTGCTGATCTGTGTGTCCCTCACGGGGTGGGATGTCATTTTCTCTACTGTGGTCCATATTCCTTTTTGCTGATTGTTATAGTTTGTCTCTTAACCATTCAAAGTTGTTTTCAGACAAGGATTTTTTTTTTTTTTCCAAATGTGTTGGGTTTATTTTACTCTGATGCAAAACCAAAGATTCCACTATCGCACAGAGACCAATATATTACAAGGTCATGAAAAAGTGGTGCAGGACGTGTGGACAACTGGAGGGTCAGGTCATCTCCTTTGTAACATGACACTACACCGTCGCCGAGCAACACACTGAAAATAACACTGCGGGACTGAACTGAAACGTGGCACGAACATGACAACTTCCGGGCATGCCTTCAAGCACCTCCCTTAGGATGGACTCGATATCTGGGCTTCAGTGTGGGGAGGATTACAGTTCTTTGGAAGAGTAAAAAGTTCACACTTTTGAAATTTCACAGAAGAATTTTAAGGCCAAAACATAGTGGATTCATTTCTTTCCACCTCCAGGGACAAAGCTGATGCTTTATTCAAAACCACGTTAAGCTTCTAGTTCAAATCCCAGCCCGACCTTGTGTCCTCCTGCACTGAAGTTCTTTCCATGGATGAGAGCTGACAGGGTCAGTTTCACTCCTGGTTGAAGGGCCTGAGTACAACCCAGTCCAATCAGGCTGGCATTATTTACTTTAGCAGATAGAGAAGTTCTACAATCCGGCTTGTACTTAGCAGCGATGCCGAAACGTGTGTTGTTCCTGCCTGCCGTCCACGCGAGGTTTATTGATGTTTCAATCTTCTTGTTCACCTTCTGGTATATCCACCCTCCAAATTCAATGCCATCGTTCATGTGAGTATGCAGCTGGTAGTCTGCGGCCCTGTAACCCAGGGTGAAATTATTCTGTGACAGTTTCGATTTGGCTGTGTCTAAACTCATCTGATAGCCAGCAAGCCAACCTTCAAAGGCCAACACAGCCCAGCCATAGATGGTTTGTCCAGAAAAATCTATATCAACATTATTGCCAGGACTGAGACAATCCTGTTTATAGGAGGCCTTCAATTTCCCACTCTTCTTTCCTGTGTTCGGGACAAATATGGTATCGAGAGTCAGTTTCAACCCTTGAGGTGAACTTATGCCTTGAGTTGAATGAACTTGAGTTGAGTTTCAATTTATTCTCCAAAGAGATTTCTGTCCCAAAAGTACTGTCTGTGTTCTACTTTGGGGTGAAGGTCAGCCCATAGTTACAAATCTCGTATTTGGCTTCTAGGTTGCCTAATGCTTTCCCTGTAACAGTGTAAGCATGACCAGAAGTAGAAAATTCCACTCCACTACATAGATCTATTTTGACCATGCTAAACCCATATCCTTTGCTGAAGACATCCTCGGCAGACTTTCCTAGGTCACAGTAAGACGGCTGTTACACGTATCTCTGACGGGATGGCCCGTCCGCTCCGCCAGGGCACCGCTGAAGCCAGACGAGGATTTTAAATCAACAATACTACACAGGTAGTTTGTTCTCTCCAGTATCCCCTATTACGCTGCACTTAAGACCTGGGAATGGCTTTCTCCTGCCCAGGGCTGCCCTCCTGCTCTCTCATTGCTTCCTCCTTATGTCCCCCTCGACTAGTACTCACCTCCTTTGCCCCCGCGATCTGTCCTCAGCGGTGACAACATGAGAGGTGAGAGTTTCCTCTAGGGTGAGAGGATTAATTTCCTGATTGGAATGTGGAGACTTTTCCCATATTGGAAAAGGCAAAAGAGGGGCTGGGACACTTCCTGGGTAATACCATTGTGCATCCCCTATGGCTATAGCATTCTGAGTTGTCAGTGGTCCTTTCTCTACATCATGCCAGATACCGAGACTTTAGTCCTTGGTCACTTGGACTAACAAAGCATTTCACGTGTGCCCTGACCATCATTCCAAGGAGGGAGAACCACCACCAAGGAGGGAGAACTCGCCATCACCAACACTAGCGTCCTCATCATCACCATCACAAACACACACATACCTTTCACACATGCCAGACATTCTAAACTTTTAACTCAATCTTCACCGCAAGCCTAGGACAGAGGTATTAGTATCATATACTATCCCCATTTTGCAGTATGAGACAGAGGCAGACAGAGGTTTACTCACTTGTCCAAGGTCACAAGGCTAGTAAGTGGTGGAGCGGGGACTTGAACCCAGGCAGTGTGAAGCCACTGGTTGATGCCGAAGCATCATCTCCAGGAACTGCTTTGGATCTTGAATCTTGAACAAGATATTTCTGGACCTTGTGAGACGGCCAACGGGTCAAAGCTTATGCTTCTGAAGTAGAACAAACCTAACTGTTTACTGGAGAATCAATTGTATCTTTTGCTTTGCAGGGGAATAAAAAAGGCCAGAAATTGATATCTAAGGTGAGTTTTCTGGTCAAGATTTATTTTTCATTCTCCCTGCAATTTTTGCTAGACTAAGGAAGAAAGAGAGCTCGGAACAGCAGCTACCTGTTGGTCTCTCTTGAGCAGCTGTCTAGAAAATTGAAAAAGTTGCTTCACGTAGGTTCAACAAATCCAAGAACTCGTAGAATTTTTCCAAATGAAGATGGTGCCTTGGGAAGTAAAAACTTAGAAAAGGGAAAACAATACTACATCCCTGAAAACTTTCAGCATGAGAAATCGTTACCGAACCAGGTTCGTCTTGCTCGCTGCACTGCAAGCCAAAAAACGCTAACGCTGAGGTTTGCAGCGAAGAGAGGGCTTACTCGCAAGGCAATCAAACGAAGAAACTGGAGAACAAACTTCAAATCCACCTCCGCGAAGGCAAGCGGCTCCGGGATATCTACGGAACAACTAACAAAGAAGCAGGACTGTCTGAGGCGTGGGGAGCGTGGGGAAAGTGATTGGAAAAGGAGTGGTAATTGACATTCTGCGCAGGTGTAACTAGGCTACAGGCCTCCGCAAGTTCGAAAGGTCACTGGGCGGACACTCGCGCATGCCCAGTTGGAGGGTCGGTGGTCTTAACAGGTCTTTACCAGCTCAGCTCGAACTAGACGCAGCTGACTTCAAGCTCCTGAAGACGACTCAGGCAAACATCTTATCCTTTACGCTACATGCAGCTTGGAGGACTTGTGAGTATTTTGCAGCAACAATTAAAACGACCTTGATTAGTGAAGGCAGATAACAGGTGAAATGGATTTAACTAATGATTACCCACGGTTTCAAAATCAGAGAGAACTAGCTGGAAATGTGGTCCTTGATAAAATTTAAATTCAGGCCAAGGTGGAACAAACAGAACTAACAAAACAGACTTTCAGAATCTCAATTCATAATTTCAAGTAGCATTAAAGGTAGTCTCCCAGGAGAAGAGATGTATTTTTCTATCCTAGCTTGTGGATTTTATGCTGAGTAGGCATTTTCAGTGGAATCCAGTTTTATTATAGGAATAGCTTGCTGTTGATTCTCCTCGATATTCTTTTTGTGTACTAATTGGGTAGAATTCTTGGCACCTGAAACATCTTGGCCAGAGCACAATATAGTTTCTTCTCTCCTTCATATCTTATGTCAACATTGAAACAATTCGATAGTTGTTTATGTTCCAGATATAGAAATTACTAAAAAGAAACCCACCTTCTTCTGTTTTTTTTTTTTTTTTAAAGCTGTTTCTTGTACCCGTCTGCTGAGCAATGTTGAATTCTTTTTTTTCTTTGCCCTTCTCCTTTCTCTGCTTTGGGTAAGAATAGCTTCCACTTTTCTGAATCAAAGGACTTAACAAGCTAAACTGAGAGTAGCCTGTAGTTTAATATCATGGTTTGAAATAATCTCTTTAAAAAGTCTTCAAGTAAAAGTCTAAGTAATATTTTATTTGGCTTGATTTATATAGGTAGTTGTCCTGAATACTCCCTAATACCTTTGATTGTATAGACATATGTCGTGTTAGTAGGATGATTTTCTTTTCCTTTAGTTGCCATCACACTGTAAATTTCACTCATTCTTTCATTCATTCAGCAGACATTTATGGAATGCCAAACACTATACTGGGCTCTGAGGACACAGAAGTGGGTAAGTAACATTGCCTCGTGCATTATAACTTCCACCATACTTTTGCACATATTATCTTAAATTTTATTACAACCTTGGGAAATAGACTGGGTAAAAGGTGATATCTTGATTTGGTCGATATGAAAATGGAGGCCTAAAGGAATTGAGTGATTTATTCAGTGTCAGTAAGTTAGCATGAGCTAGTAACAGATGCCCGGTAATCTTACTCTAATCGTGTGCTTTGCCTGTTATGATAGACCACCATTCTGATAGCTGATGCCTAAGCTGATGAATGGATTATCTGTGGTTCATCTAATTCAGTCATTAAAATGCTAAACTGAATTTAGTCCTGTCTACTTGTTGTCACATGAGACAAGGTCATGGCCACCAGAAGTCCTGAAGAGCAAATATAAAGGCATACGGTTGTGATTCATACAACTACAGGCATACTTCGGTCAGAACTGAAGTGTCACCGATTCCAGATGGTCCATTCCGTGATCTACTGGTCTTGTTGTCCATGGCATAGCATGACATGGGCAAATTGGACGGATTGAGGCTTCCTATTCTATGTAAAAGGACTTAGCCATGCTCCAGGACCAGGTACCACACCAGCTCTACAGAGCACGTGGTGGAGCACACACCTGCCACGCATGCCTCTCCCTTCACGACTTGTCTAGTCCGGGAAAAATCTTCCCCTAAAGAGCCACTTGAGTAACTCCTTCATTTCCTTCAAGCCTTTGTTCAAATCCACCCTCTCCATGAGACCTATGCAGACTACTGTACCGAAAGCTCCCACCCCGCTACTCCTGCTTCTTCTTATCCTTATCTTTTTCTTTTTTTAAATTTTTTTTGCGGTACGCGGGCCTCTCATTGTTGTGGCCTCTCCCGTTGCGGAGCACAGGCTCCGGACGCGCAGGCTCAGCGGCCATGGCTCATGGGCCCAGCCGCTCCGCGGAATGCGGGATCTTCCCGGACCGGGGCACGAACCCGCGTCCCCTGCATCGGCAGGCGGACTCTCAACCACTGCGCCACCAGGGAAGCCCTTATCCTTACCTTTTTCTATCTCCCTGGCATGTATCACTTTCTAAGTCACCATACAGTCCACAAGTTTATTATATTTATTGTTTGCTGCCTCTCTAATTAGAACACATGCTCATTTAGGGCAGGGATTTTTGTCTGTTTACTTAACTGATAGATCTCAAATATCTGGAAGAGTGCTTGGTATACAGCAGGGGCTCAATACAGATGACTGACAGAATAACTCACAGAAGTGAAAATTTCTCAGCTATATAGATAAACAGGTTGGATAATTTAAGTAAAATACCACCATCACCCCCCCCCAACATTATTGAAACATACTCTTATTTTTTCTTTAAATTCCCTGAGCCCAAGATCAGTTCTTTCTGTTCTTGATGCCACTCAGCTCTGCCATAGCAATCTCCTCTAAATGACTCATTCTAAAATGTCCTTGTTTCTTGGTGAGTTTTTTCCACATCTTTTTCTTTTGGATTATTATTTTGATACCTGGGAAATCAAATTCTTGTAACTTGTGTTAAATATTTTTCTATTTCTTACGAAATGGTTTTAATCCACAAGTCCCAGACTCTTTCCATCTGTGATGAATATTGGTTCAGAAAAGAGAGTTGGTTCAATACATACAAGGGTCAGGCTCCAGTTGGGCCCCAAACCACTGACCCTGACCTCGAGCAAGCCCTTCAACCTCTATGATAAAATAAGGGGGTTGAGTGACATGATATCCACTCTGCTTCTCCACATTTACAGGATATTATAAACCATTTCTTTTCACGTTTCTCACCCTAAGATGTCTCTCCCTCCAAATTTCGTTAAGCCTTGAACACCTTTGGTGGTTGGCTTGAAATCTGCGTGCATCCTAGAGGACTAGAGATAAATTATTTTCTCCCCCAAGTCATCTGAATTGGCTTAAATCCCTCAACATGACTTTCTCAAAGGAAACCAACATTCTAAGATTTTGAGGAGGGTGCAGTGGGGCTATACTTAAGCTAGGATTTATGGTCATGGTGGTGTTTTGCCTAAACTATTTCATCAGCCTGCAGAGGTAAATATCAGGCCGAACCATACGAAATATCACTCTTTTAAGTCACAAATGGACTAAACTTCACATGGTGCACCCCACATGTACCTGTGTAGCACTGTTCATGATTTGGAAATAGTTTAAACTTTGAATCTTCAAGGAGAGGCATCCTCTTAGTACACTGCCATTTCTCAGGGGCTGAATTTATAGGAAGGTTATTATTGCGAGTATAAGATACCAGGGCTTGGGCTTCCCTGGTGGCGCAGTGGTTGAGAATCTGCCTGCTAATGCAGGGGACATGGGTTCGAGCTCTGGTCTGGGAAGATCCCACATGCCGTGGAGCAACTAGGCCCGTGAGCCACAACTACTGAGCCTGTGTGTCTGGAGCCTGTGCTCCACAAGAGTGGCCGCGATAGTGAGAGGCCCGCACACCGTGATGAAGAGTGGACCCCGCTTGCCACGACTAGAGAAAGCCCTCACACAGAAATGAAGACCCAACACAGCCCTAAATAAATAAATAAATAAATTAAAAAAAAAAAAAAAGATACCAGGGCTCAAGAGACTATTGATTTGGGTTGAAGTGCTATGTCTCCAGGTAGCAGTACATTGGGGTCATGGCATCGCTTCTCCTTTATGCTTCCCAACCGACGGAAAGTGCTGAATGCACAGATGCATAAATAAATGTCCATGCCTTCACCTGGCCCTGAACACCCCTCCTGGTTCCTCTGCATCGTGCTTTGAGAGGGTAAATAAATGCGCCCGGTTGTTACTAGGAACTGACAGGGCAAAAGGGTTTCCTGCACACTCATCAGATCCTGGCCCTTGCAGGAGTCAGCTTTCCCAGGCAGGGGATGTGTCCAAACACGTGTCTCCCTGTCCCCTTGGCCCTTTCCTTTTCCTTTGTTAGGGCAAATCTTTCCACGCAGCAAACTTTCTTTTTTTTGTGATTTTTGTTTTTCCTTTTTGTGAAGACCAGTCAGCAGGTCCTGCTTTAGGCAAAATTGTGAAGTAGGCAGTGTTTCTCTCCGGCTTCCCCCCTCTCCCTCCCTGTCAGCGGTCTCCCTCCCCCCAGTTCATTCATTCCATCAACTAATGTTTACTGGGCATTCGCCATCCTCAGGGCACCTTTCTAATTAGGATGTTATTTCAGGATAACATCCTAGGGACTTCCCTGGTGGTCCAGTGGTTAAGACTGCCTTCCAATGCAGGGGGTGTGGGTTCGATCCCTGGTTGGGGAGCTAAGATCCCACATGCCTCATGGCCAAAAAACCAAAACATAAAAAACAGAAGCAATATTGTAACAAATTCAATAAAGACTTAAAAAAAAAAGATAGCATCATAATTCTTAATTAGGTAGCTGTTTTTATTTGGTATTTACATAATAATTTTGCATCTTTACTTGATCATAGTGAACATTTATCCTCCCAATTACTCGAGTCATTTTTGTTTCTCTTCCTCTCCACCAAGAGTACCAGCAATTCCTATTGATTCTACCTTCAGTGGTTGGAATCCTAGCATGAATCTGACCACTTCTCTTCATCCCCACCACTCTCACCCTGGTTCAAGCTGCCATCATCTCTGACTTACATTATCACAGTAGCATTCTGCTTGACCTCCCTCCTTCCACCTTTGTCCCCCCCGTCCATTTTTCAAATAGCAGTCAGAATTACCTTTTAAACATATAAGTAAGACCACATGTTCCCAGCTTAAAACTGTTGAATGACTTGCCATCACACTTTTAATCAAGCACCAACCGGTCGCTGTGACTTTGGGTCCTACCTGATCTAGGCTCCGGTCTTCTCTCTGGCCTTGTCCTGAAGCCCTCTCTAATGCACTCTGCTGCCCCCATCCTGCCTTTGTTCTGTGTCCCCCACACCTCAAGTTCGTTCCCATCTTCGGCATTTTCACCTGCTGTTCCCTCTGCCTGGAATCTCTTCCCTCTGATTTTTGCACAGTTGACTTTTTCTTGTCATCAGTTCTCATTTAAATGTCACTTCACAGAGAAGCTGCCCCTGATCACCTAAGCAAGAGTGGTCATCTAGCCACTGCATCACACCACTCCACTTTAGTTCTCCGCGTAGTACTTACCCCATGTGACAGTATCTTGTTTGTTACTGGCTTTCTTTCCCTCACTGGAATACAAGCTCCACGAAAGCCATTTTCTCTAGGCATTTCCCCAGTTCCTAGAACAGTGGCTGATGTACAGTAGACAAATAGTAAATTATTGTTGAATGAATTTATATATATTAATATGCCTGGTTCTTAACATATATTACCTAATCCTCTCAAAATTCCTATGGAAAGGGTACTATTGTTTTCTTTCTTTTACAAATCAAAAAGACAGAGACAAGTAGAGATCTTTAAGGAAGGCCGGCTACATAACTTGTAGGGTCTAGTGCAAAATGAAAATGCAGGGCCCTTTGCTAAAAAATTATCAAGAATTTTAAGGCAGAGACAGCCGGGCTGGGCAAAGAATTTTTGGAGAGCTAGAAAAGGCATATTGAGTAGGGCAGTCAGGGTAATCCTCACTGAAAAGGTGAAAGGTGAGAAAGAACTGAAAGTTGGTGAGGGAATTTGCTGAGTGAATAATCAAGAGAAATATTCCAGTTGGGGTACAGCAGGAGCAAAGGCCCTTAGGTGGACATGGTGGTGGGAGGTGGAAGGTAGAGGGCCTCTGTGAGGGTTCTGGGAAATATTGGAGGGTTCTGAGTAGAGGAAAGACATGATCTGGCTTCTGTTAGGAAACCATCATTCCAGCTGCTGTACTGAGAATGGACCTTGGAGGAGCAAGTGAGAAGGCTTCTCAACAGGCATTGCAATAAACCAAGCAAGAGATGATGGTGGCTTGAACCGTGGAGGAGCATGGAGGTGATGAGAAGGGGTCAGACTCTGATATATTTCACAAGGAGGACCAAGAAGATTTGTCAGTAGTTTGCATGGGGGGCAAGTAAGAAAGAGAGGAGTCAAAGATGATTCCAACGCTTTTGGCCTGAGTAATTCAAAGAATAAAGTTGCTATCCTCTGGGATAGGAGGGTGTGAGCAAAGCAGGATTTTGTAGGGGATATTGAGGAATTCAGTTTGATGATACGTTTGAGATGGCTGTTAGATACCCAAATGGAGACGCCAAGCAGTAGTTGAAGAAATGAGTCTGGAGTTGCATAGACATTTGAGAGTCACCAGCCCTGTAAATTTTATTTAAGGCCTTGGGACAGGGTACATCACCAAAGGAGTGGGAGTAGGTAGAGAGTAGATCCCAGCTCCAGGGACACTGATATGAAGAGGTGCAAGAGAATGGGTCAGGCAAGAGGGAGTGCTCACCTGTGTCCAACAACGATGAGAGGTGGAGAGCACTGATGCTGTTCTGGACTTTGCCACATGGAGGCTTTGAGTGAACTTGTCAAGAGCAATTTCAGTGAAGAGGTAGGGAAGAAGACTTGGATGGAATAGGTTTAAGAAAGAGTGAGAGGAGAGAAATAGGATTTTTTTAAAATTGGGTTCTGCAGCAAATGGGGAGCAAAGGAATAAAGCAGTAACTGGTGAGGGTGGAAATGAGTCAAGGAAAGATTTTTGGAAGTTGTGAGAAATAACCGCATTTTGGTATGCTCGTGGGAATGTTCCAGCAGGGAAGGAAAATGGAATGATGATCATGATTAATTTCAATATTGAAAAACCATCCCTATCTGTATCATACTAAATTCACTACCTGGTGTTACTGTGATGCATAGATACTGAACTGGTGGTTACTTCTGGCCTCTAGGCTTCTGATGGAAGCTTTCAAATGTTAACCAACTATTCCTTGTGTTTGTATTCCAGATGAAAGGGAGATAAGTTTTAAAAAGGCTCTGTGAAAAGAGTCTAGTATACACACACACACACACACCCCCACACACATTGTCTGTCCTAAGTAACAATGTGACACCCATAAACCAGTGGTTTATGCCCTAACTCCACCCATCTCTCACTTTAACGTTCTAACTCCACCCATCTCTCACCCACCCCCCCACATTCCTCACTGGAGCCCCAGCCTAGGGTTGGTCCTCGAGATGTGTGGTCTTCAGTGGCTGGGGTGGTCTGTGCAGTTCTCCAGGACATCTTGCCCCTTTGCACTTTGCTGGAGCGAATACCTTTGTTGGGAATAGGGGGGGATGTGGAGCTGTCATAGACTCTTAGACAAGACCCCAAAACCATTTGAAATAGATCTTTCCCAACTTCTTACTCCAAGATGAGGAAATCGCCAAACTGTCCTACATTCTCCAGGGTTTAAATGTTAGCTCTCCCATTTATGAGCTGTGTAATCTTGGACAAGCCATGTAACTGTTAGGATTCTTGAGCTCCTCAAGAGCTCAAAACTTGAGTCCCTTCTGGTTTTGACTTATTGTTCTAGCTTCTCTGAGTCTTCCTGGAGATCTGCACCAGAACTTTTTTCTTCTTTCATTTTTCTTTTGCCTCTCTCTAGTTGAGGACCAGTGACCTAAGAAAAATACAGTTCGAGGGTACATAAGTTAAAAGGGAATTCATTTTCTTTTCTTTTTCTTATTGTGGTAAATATACATAACATGTAATTTACCATGTTAGCCATTCTTAAGTGTACAGTTCAGTGGCCTTAAGTATGTTCCCACTGTTGTGTAGACATAACCGTTATTCATCTCCAGAACTTTTTCATCATCCCAAAACAAAACTCCATACCCTTTAACTACTAACTCCCCATTTCCCGCCTCCCCTCAGCCCCTGGCAACCACCATTCTACTACCTGTCCCTGTGAATTTGACTACTATTCCAGGTGCCGAATATAAGTGGAACCATGATATTTGTCCTTTCGCGTCTGGCTTATTTCACTTAGCAGAATGTCTTCAAGGTTCATCCATATTGAATCGTGTGTCAGAGTTTCCTTCCTTTTTAAAGCTGAATCGTATTCCGCTGTATACGTATCCACGTTTTGTTGACCTATTCATCCTTTGATGGGCACGTGGGTTGATTCCACCTGTGGGCTATTGTGAATAATGCTACGGTGGAAATGGTTGTACAAATACCCGTTTGACTCTCTGCTTTCAATTCTTTTGGGTCTAGACCTTTCAACCCAAATAAAGAGGTAAACTGGGGCAAGCTCAAATGAGCAGAAATTGAGTTTTTTTCAGGAAAGCAGAGGAATTGCAGTTTGGGAAACGCATGCCGTATAAGCCACAGGTGAGTCACTGAGGGTTTGGGGTGGGTTGTATCAACATTTACGGGCAAGTAATGCAAAGAGTGGGGAGTCCAGTCAGAGTCCAATCAGTGAGTTCACTGGCTTGAGGATGGGGAGGGGTTCATGGCGGACGTTTATTGGTCAGGAGATAAGTCTCCGTCTTCTGTGAATCAGGCGTTTATGGAAAATCAGTCTCAGTTGGTAAGTTTCATTCTTCCCAGGGCGCATGCCTGAGGGCCTCCATTTCCTGTCCTCCGGGTCCATTTTAGATTGAAATCCTCTCACGTTCCCGAGAGTGGAGTTGCCGGTGTCAGTTCATAAACTTGGGAGCTTTCCAGGTAAAATCTGAAACCGGCCCCTGTGCACTGAAGGCTAGGAGAGACCCAAGAAAGAGGCAGATGGTTCCAGATTGGTAAGTGCAGTTTTAACAAGAAAAGGGACTTACTTACAAGGCTTGTCACGGGGGCTGCAAGATGAGCAGATCTCCACACCCACCTGCCAGAATCTTAAAAGTTTATATAGAGGCTTTAACAGGGTTCAGTCACTTATACTGTCCGGATGGTCTCGACAACCCCTTGCTATCTCAAGGCTGTGTCCTTGGGGCAGCTACTAGTTCAGGGAAGGCAAGCGGAATGCACATTCCAAGGACAGGGGAGGGGTGAAGAGCTTCCGATGCCAGGGTCAATCGGTGGTCAGTGTCCTCTCCGTGACCTCCTCCAGCAGCTGGCTCATCTGATAGTTCTGTTTAATTTTTCGAGGAGCTACTATATGTTTTCCACAGCGCCAGTAGCATTTTACATTACCAGGAAGAGTGACCAAGTGTTTCAGTTTCTCCGTATCCTTGCCAACACTTGTTATTTTAAATTTTTTGCTAGAAAACATCCTTATGGATGTGAAGTGGTATCTCACTGTGATTTTGATTTGCATTTCCTTAAAGATCTATGAAGTTGAACATCTCTTTATGTGCTTATGGAACATTTGTGTGTCTTCTTTAGAGAAATGTCTATTTGAGTCCTTTACTTTGAAATTAGGTTGTTTGTTGTTGAGTTGTAGTTTTTTATATATTCTGGATATTAATCCCTTATCATGTATATAACTTATAAATATTTTCTCCCAATTCCATGGGTTGTCTTTTCACTTCACGCTTTTAGTTTTGATGAAGTCCAATTTGTCTATTTTTTTTCTTTTGTTGATTCTGCTTTTGTGTCATGTCCAACAAATCATTGCCAAATCAATGTCATGAAACTTTTCCCCTATGACATTTTTAGAAGCTTTTTATAATTTTAACCCTTACATTCTCATAATCCGGTGTATGCTTGTGTCTTTGATGTAAAAAGAAGTTTCACTAAAGCTGTTTCTTAAAGAACAGGAATATTATATTTTCTTCAATAAATAATTGATTAAAACATTGCAGTTGGATATGGCCAACAATCGAGGGAGCAAAACAATGAAACCTCAAGAGGGTAAAAAGTGTGAGACAGTGAGGGAGGAAGACAGCAGGAGAAGAATGTGCAGAAGGAAAAACAGAAGAAACCTCAGGCAGTTGAAAAAGCAAAGATCTGATTTTTTAATCCTATTCTTAAAAAAATACACCTACTGCCAGCATTTGTTATAATACAGTGTATATTTGTATAATGATTACCTAAATTTTGTATGCATTGAGGTTATTAAAAAATTATAATGAAAAAAATCACTTACCGCATGCTTTGGGATGCAGATTAGGTAAAAAACAAGTTAAAAAAAAATCTCATGTGCTTTAGTCATGGCTCGTTTTGTGGTCCTTTGTGGTCCTGCTCTAAAGGCATATAAGCCACCCCCTGATAGTCCACAGACTATCCGAAACAGTCCAAAAAGGACAGTCAATGGGATTTTAGCAAAAAGAAACACAAAATTTATATTTTCTTCTGTGTCCTGTAGATTTAATAAAAATAATGGAAGGAGTTGTATCAGCAGACGCAGGGCAAGCCATCTCTTGAAGTAAGAGCCCGCAAAAACCCGGACAGGGTGGCAGGCAGAGGTGAACTGCACAGACCTCAAGCTCCTTTCCTTCTCGCTTCCCTTCCCGCACACGAGGAATTAGCAAGAGACCGACTGGGTCCTGTCGCAGGATGGGCTGCCTGATTCTAAATGTGTCGTGTGCCCTTTTCTGTCGAGAGAGAGGTGCCGCTTGGAATCACTGAGGGCAATTTCCCTTCCAAATGCACGACACCTCGGAGCCATGGAGGATGGTCTCCTCAGAAAGGAGGCGTAATGCAACCAATTTGAAAAAATGAAGCCTTGAGGAGGATGCTAGAAGGAATCCTGATTCTGGGAGTCTGGGGTTGGCTGATGTTCTAGAAGGCGGCTCAGCATGTGGACTGAAAGAGCCGATCCCTAAAAGTGGTCGCCCTGGGAGTGCCACAGGCCTGCTTGCTGCGCTTGGCACGGGGATCAGGGTGGACTTCCTTGGGGAGTCAGTTCAGGACAGCCTGCGCAGGTACCAGGACCCTCGCAAGCTATGGCAGCGAGGACCTACAGCATCTGGTTTTAACAGTGGCCCCGTGTGGCGAAAAGGGGCCATGACAGGTCCCGAGGCTCCAATTTTCTCCCAGCCTGGGCGTGGGAGCCACGTGAGCCCCGCTTTTGGACTGTACAGTTCCTTGGGGTTCGCGGATTATGGGGAGATGGGGTGGGGAGGAATCTTCTAGAAAGAGATGCTAAATTTCATGTCAAGTAAGTTTCATGGGGCCTTGACAGGTGATTTGAGAAAATAAACAGTTGCCTCTGGTTCATGGAGCACCTCATGTCCCTTACTTTTTTTTTTTTAAACATTTTATCATAAAATATAAATTTTCAGACATATGAGATTAAAGAGTATGATGAACCCTCACGTACCCTTAAACCAGTTCCAACAATTATTAACATTTGCTAATGTTGTTAATACCTATCTTCCTTATGTTTATGTCCCTTACATTTTAATAGAGTGACAGTGGCATTTTGGACTGTGTACTTGGGTCCCCTCCTGCCACCTTCCAAGGGAGGATTTTCAGTCCCAATAGATGGAAAATACAGTTTTGCGTCTTGGACAGTTTTGGCTTGTGGGTATCACTAGTTGCTAGTATATGACACCTGGAAGGTCCCAAAAGTCCATTTCATGCAGGGTGAGCTCGTGGATCTGTTTCGGGTAGTAAAAGAATTTTCCCCCCACAATCCATGCCAATTAAGATAGTAGGAGAGGCAGGGGTGGAGAAGAGAGGGCTGTGGAGGGAAAGAGAGGAGAGACTGGGGAAGCATCAAGTAGCTGAAAAGGTGATGGAGTCTTGGAAGTGTCGTCAGTGGGAGCAACAGAGGTCTGGCACAGCACTGCATAATAATGACAAGTATTTCTATAGTCTTACTCAGTGTTATGCTCTGTTCTCAGCATTTACCTGTTATCTCACGAATCTTCAACAATCCTATGCCACAGGTACTATTATTATTCCTCATTTATCAGTGAGGAAACTGAGGGACAAAGATGTCATGTGCCCAAGGGCAAGCTTGGGGTTCAAATCCAGGCAGTTTAGCTACAGATTCTGAACTCTTAACCTCTTTCTGCTGCCTCTTTGCCATCAATAGAACTGAGAGGAGAGGAGGGTGGAGTTTGATAGCCAACAGTAATGGTATAACTTAGATAATTTTAGTAGCCAGTGAAAGAAAACCCAAGTCAAACTGGCTTAAACCAAAAAGGAATGTATATCTACTGTATAGCACAGGGAACCCTGCTCAGTATTCTGTAATAACCTAAATGGGAAAAGAATTTGAAAAAGAACGGATGCATGGGGACTTCCCTGGCAGTCCAGTGGTTAAGACCCTGCTCTTCCAATGCAGGGGGCACGAGTTTGATCCCTGGTCAGGGAACTAAGATCCCACATGCCTCGTGGTGTGGCCAAAAATTAAAAAAAAAGAAAAGAAAAGAAAAGAAAGGAAAAGAATAGTTGCATGTATATGTATAACTGAATCACTTTGCTGTACACCTGAAACTAACACGACATTGTTAATCAACTATGCTCCAATATAAATTAAAAAAAAAAGAATGTATTGGTTCTCAATAGTGAAAACTCCCGAGATAGGCTTGGCTCAGGCATCGCTAGATTCAGGATTCAAATGATGACTTACCATCCTTGTCTCAGCTCTGCTTTTCCAGACTAGCCCTATTCCCAGATTGCTTAATGGTCCCAGGATTTCAGGCACCCTCCCCCCACTCCCACCCAATCAATGGGAAAAGAGAATATCTTTTCTCCAGAATTCTCATAAACCTATCTTCACGCATCATTGGCTCTGATTAAGTTAAATGCATCTGTGGCAGAGACCAACTCAGCGTTTACCAAATCAAGCATCTCTTTCTTCTGTGTAAACAGCTCGGCATTTCCCAGCCTCCCTTGTAGTTCGATGTGGCCCTGTGACAGAATTCTAGCTGATAAATATGGGTAGAAGTGACATGATCCTGATACTTTCTTTCCTTTCTGGATGACTGGAATGGAGATGACCCCCAGGGCGACCTTGGAGCCATGTGTATAAGGTGGGCAGATCAACCAAACAGAAAGAGCCGGGTCCCTAAATCACTGCATGGAGGAAAGTCACCCATCAGTTACGTGAGCAAGGAATAAACCCTATTATACTGAAGACGTGGAGATTTTAGTGGTTTTCTTATAAAATAGCTTGCCAACATGGCTAGAGGGATGTGATACATGTAAATCAATTAGGAGCCATCCCTGGGACTAGGAAAGGGGTCATCAGCTAAAGCACATGGCTGGGAATAGGGAAAGGATAGTTTCTTGGAGGAAATTCAGGTTGCTGGTACTAGGAGGTGAGGGAGATACTGGGCCAAATTCTCAGGGCAAACTGTGGATCCAGGAATCCAGCTCCAGATCTCTTTGCCAAGGATGTCCTCAGGTGTCGATCTTATTATCCAGTAGCCTTCTGGGACAGCTGGTTCACAGTTTCTTTGAGACCTGCTTCAGTTCTTCATCTGGTCTTGCTCAGGCCCTGTATGTGAGGCCCCTTAGCACAGGGCAATGTGCTAAGCTCTGTGGGTGGAAACAGAGATCAAAGATGAGTCTGGGCCTGCACAGAGCCCTTATTCCGAGGAGGGAAGACCTGGCATTCACATTTCAGCTAGGAATTTTTAAAAAACTTTTAATTGAAATATAGTTGATTTACAATGTGTTAATTTCTGCTGTACAGCAAAGTGATTCAGATATCTGTATATATATATTTTTTTATGTTCTTTTCCATTATGGTTTATCATAGGATATTGAGTATAGTTCCCTGTGCTATACAGTAGGACCTTGTTGTTTATCCATTCTCTATATAATAGTTTGCATCTGCTAACCCCAAATTCCCACTCCATCCCTTCCCCAGCCCCGTCCCCCTTGGCAACCACCCGTCTGTTCTCTATGTTAGTGAGTCTGTTTCTGTTTCATAGGTAGGTTCATTTGTGCCATATTTTAGATTCCACGTGTAAGTGATATCTTATGGTATTTGTCTTTCTCTTTCTGACTTACTTCACTTAGTATGATCATCTCTAGGTCCATCCGTGTTGCTGCAAATGGCATTATTTCATCCTTTCTTATGGCTGAGTAGTATTCCATTGTGTGTATGTATCGCATCTTCCTTATCCATTCATCTGTCGATGGACATTTCGGTTCTTTCCATGTCTTGGCTATTATGAGTAGTGCTGCTATGAACATAGGGGTGCAGGTACCTTTTCGAATTAGAGTTTTGTCTGGATATATGCCCAGGAGTGGGATTGCTGGGTCATATGGCAGCTTTATTTTTAGTTTTTTGAGGAACCTCCATACTGTTTTCCATAGTGGCTACACCAACTTACCTTCCCACCAACAATGTAGGAGATTCCCTTTTCTCCACATCCTCTCTAGCATTTGTTATTTGTAGTCTTTTTAATGATGGCCGTTCTGACAAGTGTGAGGTGGTACCTCATGGTAGTTTTGATTTGCATTTCTCTAATAATTAGTGATGTTGAGCATCTTTTCATGTGCCTGTTGGCCATCTGTATGTCTTCTCTGGAGAAATGTCTATTTAGTTCTTCTGCCCATTTTTCGATTGGGTTTTTTGGGGTTTTTTTTTTTTGTTGAATTGCATGTGCTATTTGTATATTTTGGAAATTAAGCCCTTGTCAGTCACATCATTTGCAAATATTTTCTCCCATTCCGTAGATTGTCTTTCTGTTTTGTTTATAGTTTCCTTTGCTGTGCAAAAGCTTGTAAGTTTGATTAGGCCCCTCAGCTAGGGATTTTGATACAAGTTTTAGCAGACAATTGTGTCCAAATAATTTCGTCCACCCAAGCCTTAGCCAAATCTAAACTGAAGGTTTTATCTTGTTTTTGTTTTCAGAATGCCTGTGCTCACTGATCTCTCTGATGTGGAGGTCTGCTTTACTTATTGCTCTCTGTAGAGTTTTGCAGGATTCGGAATAGGCCACATCCTTTTCCTTTGCTGCAACTAGAGACAAAATGCACATTTTAGAGTCTGCCCCCTTTCCTGTCTCTATTCCCTATATTATCTCAATGTAAAGTTCAGGGTATTTTCCGCTATTCCCAGCTTCCTCTCTCCTTCTGCTTGAATAGAGGATGGGACCCTTGGAACCCACTGGCAGGGACCCAGTACTGTTGTGTCTGATTTACAGGTGATATTTATGCCCTATTCATTCCCAACAATAGCTCAAACAATTCCCTGGGACAAGAATAGAGCTGACACATCAGTAGGAAGTGGTTGTGACTTCATGAAGTCCTTGATAGGTCAGGACCAGCAGTAAATCAGCTGCTTCCTGCCTTTTTATTTATTCAGTTCATTCATTTTTTCCAACAAATATTTACTGATGACCTACTATGTACCAAAGGCTGTTCTAGGCCCGTTGCTTTCTTTCTAGCCCAGGGGTCAGCAAATTTTTCTCTGTAAAAGGCCAGAGAGTAAATATTTTAGGTTTGTTGGTCATAAGATCTCTTTTGCAACTACTCACCTCTGCCATTGTACTGCAAAAGCAGCCATAGGCAATGTGTAAACAAGTGGGGTTGTATTTCAATAAAACTTAACCAAAGTAGGCAGTGGCCGAGATTTGCCTTGTGGTCCTAGTTTTTTTGACCCCTACGCTAACCTAATTCTAACCATAGTTCATCTCCATCCCTTATAAGATTTCACCTTCCTTTTTCTCCCAAATTGGAGAGCAAAGAAGCCCATTAGTTAATCAATTGGTCAAGTTAACTAAATTCCAGTTCCAGAGGTTCTAGAGTTTGTTTCTTTTTCAATAATGATAACAACAACGTGATCAAAAAGAATAAAGGTAATAGCCGACAATTATGTAGCACTTATCATTGCCTGTAATCATTCTGTAATCACTTTCCAAATAGTAACTCGTTTTCTCTGATTTGGTAGAGAAGGGATTAAGACCTGGTAAAGAGGTTTATTTAATAGTGATACACACACACACACACACACACACACACACACACACTTAATTTTGGCTATTTTCCAGTATCACATATATTTTGGTAAGATAAACTACATATATAATATATATATATACACACACATTTATTTTATTTAAATTATATAGATATTTGTTGAGATCTTACAAAATACCAGATGTCAAGCTAAGTGTTGTCCACGCATGACCTCGCTCAGTCTCCCAGCAGCCCTTTGAGGAAGGTGGAATTTTGATATCCATTCCTAGCCAAGGAAATTGGAGGGCCAAGTGGTTTAACAACTTGTGCCATTCAGCAAGTGTGGAGTGGGACTTGTTTGTGTCTCCAAAGCTTATGCTTTTCACCACTTTGCTATAATGACTTGTCGGACTAGAGGAGAATTAATAAATTAATAAATTCCAGACAGTCATGTAGATTTTATTACGATCGTATTTTATTTTTAAGTGAAAAACATTTTCCTTTTATGGTGCAAGCTTCTGAGAGGACAGCACACAAGATGGTTTGTGTCTCTGTGGCCTTGGCATTACGATGACTGTCATTTACAAACACAGTGCCCAAGAGGCCTCATTAAACCAGCAGGACAGTGGGATGTATGAAAACCTAAGTGCGGCTGCTCTGTGGAGGAATGTTGCCTGTGGGATGGAGCCAGGCCTTTATCAGGCCGAGGGGGTGGCTCTGGGCAGAGGCTCTGGGCTGCTTCACCCTGGAACGTGGCCCTGCGTCGACAGCTGACAGCCACCCCGCTTGCCTGGGGAGGTGTGGTCTTACCCATAGATTAGATCTTGAAAGCTGCCTCTTTTGGTGTCTTTTTGTTGTGTGGTTCAAAAGAGTTGCTCAGCTGGCGCAATTGCTGTCAGCAAAACGAAGCTGTATTTGAACAGGAGCTGGACAGGCCTGCCCTGGGGAGCGTGCTGAAGCAAGTGGACTAGATTTGAGTTGGATGCTGAGTGTGCATTTGAGAGCTCACCTTCTCCTGGATTTTGCAAGTTAGGGTTGCGCTAGGTCATGTGCATGTTTGGAGGAGATCCCTGTACTCTATGGGAGCAAATTGCTTTGGGGATGCATTGCCTCTTTCTGGTAGAGCACACAGTTAGTGTTTATGTGGGATGAGAAGGATTTCTCTCTCAACTCAATTTAAAGTGCTACAATGTCAGCCCCAAATGCAAATGCTATGGCAGAGGTAATTGGAGAAATAGTAGAAGCTACAATGACTAGGTTTTAGAAAATCTGAACTTTAGACTCAGTTCTGTTCCAAAGAACTATGTAAACTTCAATTGGTCTTTTCAGCTGTTTGGGTCCCAGTACCTTTATCTGTTAAATGATGGGGTTGACAGGGATGACATCTTATAGGAATAAGAAATCATGAAAAATGCAAGAGGGTCTGCTTTCTTGTCTTGACTTGTTAAGCAAATTGTTCATAAACTTGAAACCCAGGGATTGAACCTCATGGGATGAACTTATTTTTTATGGGGAGCTGTACAGAAGCATGTGTTGTGAGGTAGAGGTTTGGAGGAGAAGCCATCGTCTGGCCCCTGCTCTTTGCCTCTCCTTACATCTGTGCCTTTTGCCATAGAACTCTGTAGTACCCTCCCTGCTTGACCTGAGCTCAGGCTTTGGCCAGTGGGATGTTAGCAGATGTGACGTAAGCAGAGGCCTGTAACTGCCTTGAGCAGTGGGACTTGATCTCCTGATCCTCTGGCATCACCATGAGAACATGCCAGGGGTAGCCTGCTGGAGGGTGAGAGACAAGAGGAGCCGAGCTGAGTCACCCCCAGTAGCCTCAGTCGAAGCCAGTCTAGATCAGCTGAGAGTCAGCCAACTCTCAGACATGTGATTGAGCTGAGCTAGGATAGCAGAACCCCCAGGCCAAACCTCAGCTGAGCTCAAAAGTGTGAAAAGTAAATGCCTATTGTTGTATGACAATGAGGTTTTGTGGTTATTTGTTATGCAGTGAAAGCTTACTGGTATATGGACCCGGGGAATTTCATTTCTGTCCCAGCCCTTAAATGCCAGGTGTATTTTTAGTGCAACTGGGATCTTCAAGGCAATTCTAGATCTTTTCTTGGATAGACTCTAACTGGCTGTAGCATACAATGGAAACTGACAAGGGGACCAGAGAATATCTGGGATAAGTCTAGGATATATACTCTGGAGGCTGGAGCAGAACCAGGTTGACTATGAGGCAGGGTTCCCATCGATGTACCATCGGTGATTCAGTGCTTTGTTGGACAAGGTACCTGTGAAGGTTTACTTGCTCAAGGGACCTGAAGAGAATGTAGATACACGTTGGGAATGCACACAAGCTACTTGAGAAACCAGTGACTGACTGTCGGCTCTCATTCTGACTGTCAGGCAAAATAACCTGTTGATCAAGCAAGTCCAAACACATTGCTTATTGCAGTAGGGGGACCGCTACATTACCAGTCTTAGGAACATCACAGAAGGGGAAGTGATGTTTCAAAGGCAGGAAATCGATAGTGTTTTAGGGGTCTGGTTAATGTGGGTCTTTCAAAGCAGGGGCCTGACAGTGAGGGGACACACTTTGAGGTACGGTGGTGGGGGACTGCTGCGCGTGGTGAGGTGTGGTTTGGAATTGAGCCTTGCAGAGTAAGCAGCGGTTTGATGACCTCAGCTGAGAGTTCTGAGAAAGGGCCCATTCACCCCGATGTGGGCTAGCTGAATAGTCTCTAGTTCGGATGCGTGGATTTTCAGAAAGTTCCCGGAACAGAGTTATTTGGAGCTTCATCTTCCTGGGCAAGAACTGTCTGAAACAGCGCAGTTGTGTTGGAGCCCCGTGTGGAGGGGTTGTCACCCTGGCGGAGACCGTCAGCTGTGTGGTGGGGGACGGTGTCTGTTCTCTAGATCAGTGAACCCTGTGTTCTCATCGCGTGAGCTGGGAAGTCACGTGGCTTCTCTGAATGTCCCCTTTCATGGTCCAACGAGGATAATGACCATTCCTCTGGCAAGGCGTTGTGGAGAAGACTGAAGGGGAGAAAGCACAGGATGAGGTAACAAATGCCAGGTACACAGGAAGTGCTTGACAGATGGGGGCCATTTCCAGATTCCAAATGACGTTAGCGGCAGTTCTGAGATGTACGGTTTTGGTGACTCCGACAGTAAGAGGGAGAAAGGGGAGAAAAGACAGCGGCCCTACTTGGAACAGGTACTCTGGCATCAGCAGTTGGGTATTAATGGCAAAGGTGAAAACTGAAATTAAGTACTTCTAGCTCCAGGGAATGGGGTTTTTAGCATAAGAAATTGTTTTTGCAAAGCCTGACTCAGGGATGTCCTGCATCAGAACGGATCATAATTACTTGCCTTAGAGCCTCTGGAAGGAATGCAGCCCCGCTGGCCCATTATGGACTTCTGACTGCCGGAACTGTACCATAATACATTTGTGTTGTTTTTAAGGCACTGAGTTTGTGGTAATTTGTTTCAGTAGTAATAGAAAAAGCAATACTGAGGCTCAATACTTTAAAAAACTGTAAAGGGATCCTGAGACCAGAAAAATTGAAAAGCACTGTCCTGGATCGTCTAGATCAATGATATTGGCAGAGGGGAGTGATGTGGAAATAGAGAAAAGGGCAAAGATGCAGCCGGGGACCATATTGCAATGGTGTTTAGGACCTTTTACGCCATTTTTCAAAAGAGAGTGGTGAGTGTGATTGCTTGTCTGTTGTTTTTTCTTTTTTTTTGGTCTGATTGTTTGTTTTGTTTGTTTGAAGCAGTGCAGCCCTGTCTTCACACTGGGAGGAAGCCCAGTGTACAGAATCCACACGCCTGCCTTGCTTTGGTTCAAGAATGGCAGGGGCTTCACCTCCCCACGGCCACTCAAGAGGCCCCTTGGAGCGTGGTGGGAAGAGCCCTGTTTAGGCCAAGGTCTTAGAGTCTTAAGTCACGTTAGGATTTTAGTGCCTACTGGTCACCCCAGTGGAGGGAGGATTCAAGGGTGGCAAAGCATGGAGGTCTTCTGGAAGACAGGCTAGGACCTTGATTAGAGAAATGAAATTTGGGTGAAAACGAGGTGAATGAATTGAGGAGTTTCAGGTTGAAAATCAGTCATAGCTGTTGTTGATTGAACGCTGTGGGTGAGGGAGAGGATGACCCACAAGGACCCCACAGATTTCCATGTTGGATGACTTGGGGTAATAGTGGCAGTGGCTGACATTTATTGAGATGCGCCTTATATTGTCCACTTTACAGGCATTATTTGTTTAGTCCTCACAGTGACTCCATGAGGTCTGTATTCTTTCACCCCCATTTTATATATGAGAAAACTGAGCCACAGACTTCAGGAAAGAACTAGGAATAGCTGAACTGGATTCCAAACCAGTCACACTCCAGAACCTGAACACAGCCATTTCTTGTCCTGTTGGTAACTGACCACGCAAATAGATACTGGCTGTTCTTCACCATTTTGGGGTCACCGACCGCTCTGAGAATCTAATGAAAGCTAAGTATGCATCCTTGCACCAGTAATTATATGCACAGGCTTCAACGGGAATTTTCTTTGGATGTGTCCATGTCACTCAGCTAGTGAGCGTCAGAGCCTGACCTTACCCAAGGCCGCATCTCCCTTCCTCTCCTCCAATCCGCTTTTCCCTGAAGGTAATGAGCTCCGTTCCGGGAACATTTGGAAGTCCAGAAGTATAATCTTTGCTCTGCTGCTAATATGCTTGCGACTTTGGACAGAGCAGTAATTTTGTAGTTTCTTGTCTATAAAATGGGGACAATGATGACCCCATTTAACTTTCCCCTACTTAACTCAGGGGAAAGTTATAAAAGTTGGGAAGTTATAAGGAACTTTTATTACTGTGCAAGTTCAAAGTCTATCCTGCAGGTAAATTCTACATTTTCCATGTGTTACTGCAGCACATTCAGGAAATCATCTGCAAACTTCAGATGAAGTTTGAAATATTTTAGGATAAGTTTTTTTTTCTAGTGTTTTGACTGTCTTGCTGCAATTGTATTATCCAAGTAATTACATCTGACTGAGCAAGCTTGAGTTATTGAGAAATGATTATGGGTAACAATTATCAATGATTATTACCTTTGCACACGAGAAACTAACGCAACATTGTAAATCAGCTATATTTCAATTAAAAAAAATAATTACCTTTGCTATAGGATGTAACATAAAGCCCAGATTCATTCATTCATTCACTCACTCATTTATTTATTTGTTCCTTTGTTATCCATTTATTTAACAAATATTTTTTGAGCATCTACGATGTGTCAGGCATCATGGTAGGTGCTAGGGATGCCTTGGTAAGCAAGCGTGGTCCGTGTCCACCGTTATGGGGCTGCCATTCGTGGTGAAGAGAGAATGCAGGGATCTTGTATCCCATTCCTACTTGCCTTTCCACTCCCTTCTAACTAGCATTGGTCAGGCTTCTTAAATTGTTGTGCTCAGGGCTATCACAGGGCTTTGGGGCCTGCTGTCCCCTCTGTCTTGAATGCTCTCGTTAGCCCTGTGTCTGTGGGCCTCAAGACCAACCTTAGGCTGGATGATTTGCTAGAAGAATTCACAGGACTCAGAAAAGCTGTTGTATTCATGGTTACGGCTTATTACAGTGAAAAGAAACAGATTAAAATCAGAAAATGGAAAAGGCTCATGGGACAGAGTCCAGGAGAAACCGGGTGCAAGGTTCCAGGTGTCCTCTCCCAGTGGAGTTGCACAGACCCCCTTCATCTTCCCACCAATGATGACAACACGAGTAAAGTGGTGGCAGCCAGGGAAGTTCGCCCAAGTGGGTGTGCAGGGTTTTTAACTGAAGATTGTACGTAAGCCGGCAGTACCTTGTGACCGACCTCAGCTACTCA
The DNA here is from genome assembly GCF_003676395.1 of Aethalodelphis obliquidens. Classification (NCBI taxonomy): domain Eukaryota; kingdom Metazoa; phylum Chordata; class Mammalia; order Artiodactyla; family Delphinidae; genus Aethalodelphis; species Aethalodelphis obliquidens. Next base: position 46,644,284 of record NW_020837952.1, on the reverse strand, counting down.
GACTCCAACCTCCCAGAACAAAAACTTGGCATTCTCCATAATCATACTGTTAACATAAACTAGCTGATCACACTGGTACCACGTGGCCCAGGGCCTCAGGCATACAGAAACACTCTTGACAGGCAGAACATTCCAAAGGGCTCAGAGCTCATCTTCCAGGGCCATCCTAACCTTTCTTGGGAATGTGCAGGGTTTGAACAACCCAGGTCTGCTGAGTTAACCCTTTCCTGCAGAGACCCTCAGATCATTTTTTATTTTCTTGGGGATGCTTTCCCTAACTAGGCCAAATTTTTCTAGTTTGAGGTCTCATGGTACCCTGTACATAACACTTCTCACTTTGCCAGTCTTTAAATTGCATGTGTTATTATTTTTTAAAAAACTATCTCTCTCAATAGACTCTTTCCCCAGTGATGGTGGGGCTGTGGCTGTTTTTTTAATCACTGTAAACCTCCCACACCTGGCAGGGGGACCGGATCTGCCACAAAATAAGGGCTGAGTGTATATTTCTTTGAATGAATGAATAACAAAGAAATGAAACAAACAGCACTTGTTATTGGTTCTGTGAAGGAAGTAAACAAGGTAAAATGCTAGAGGATGATATAGTGGGGTACATGGATGGATGATTTTAGAGAAGGTCATTGGAGAAGACCTTCAGAGAAAGAGAGCTGAAAGATATGGAGGAGTCCTATATACGGAGTCTGGGCAGAGTATCTGAGGAAGAGGGAAGGACAAGCACAGAGTTCTGGAGGCTGGGAGAGGCTGGGTCCATTCTAGGAGCTGCGAGGAAATTGAGGCTCCTGGAGCATTGTGAGAGGACAGTGGCTTAAGATGGAAGCTGGGGAAATCTTGGAGGCCAAGAGGAGGAGTTGGGATTTTATTCTGTGTGCAGTGGGAAGCTGCTGAGGATTTTTCTGAAGGGAGTGACACTAACTGATTTCTGTTTTTAGGTGATTTCTTTAGCTGCTCTGCAGAGAGTAGATTGCAAGAGTCCAGAGTGGAAGAGGGGACAGTCCAGTCAGGAGGCTGTTGTGACAGCCTAGCAGGTGATGGCCAGTCTATCAGGAGGTGGCGATGGGATGAATCAGGGCAGAGAAGTGGCAGTGGCAAAGGAGAGTAGCGGACTGATGTGAGATACATTTTGGGTTTAGAACTCACCTCTTGATGGAAGGTGGGTTTGAGGCTGAGAAAAAGAGAGGAGTTCTGCAGCTCAGCGTGTATCTCCTTGGAATAAATGTGGCAGATGTGGATGTCAAGCAAGGCCAGTTTAACATTTAGATCCTTTTCTAATGTTAACGTGAAATCAGCAGGTGGTTCAAAATGAATTCTTAAAGAAGACAAAGCCTTCATGTTATGCTTTTTGATTCTGAACTGCTTCCAGCTCAGTGCTTTTGCAATCTGTCTTAGTTTGGGCTCCTCAAGAAGCAGACAAGGATTTAAGGGGAAGTGGTTTATTTGGGAGATGATCCCAGGAGACATTGGTAGGGGAGTAGGGAGAGGAGATGGGAAGGGAAGCAACCATCGTGGAGCAGGTCAGTGCTCTAGGCATTTGGGGCTTAGTCCTGCTGGTGACTCAGTGGTCAGAGAATCCCAGCCAAGTTTTGGGGCATGGGGGAGTGTATATCTCAACTCCAGTTAAACCCTGCTTGACGGATACTCCTGGGGCCTTATATTTCCCAGCACTCCACCTTGCCATGTGTCCCAGGCAGAGCAGGCTCTGGTGGCCAGAGGAAACCCCAGGTACAGAGGCGCAGATGTTGGCAGTTGGGCCAGATTGCACTGTAACGATAAGGCCTTCATGGTGAGGGCTGGACAGCTTTTACCACACAGTGAAAACAGCGTCAGCAGTTACTGAAACGCTCTGTAAGCAGAACGTACCACGGCTTTCCTTCAAAGGACTGGAGAATTGCACGTACAAGCACAGGCACTTCATTTTTGTTTTGAGTTAAAAAAACTTAATTTTTTTGCGTTTAAAATTTTTTGACATACTTTTTGTGATTTCAAAACTTTGTCTTCTTTACTGTGCTCAACCTTTCTTCCTGTCATTTGATAGTTTTCCTTACATGGCTCTGGATGAGCTCAAATCGTTTCTTGGAATTGAATGTGGTTTCTTTTGCTCTCAGATACTATATTAGTTTCCTAGGACTGTCATAACAGATTACCACCGAGTGGCGTAAAACCAACAAATTTATCATCTTGTAGTTCTGGAGGCCACATTCCCTAAGAAGGCTATAGGGGAGAGTCCTGCCTTATTTCCTCCAGGTGTTCCCCTGCTTGTGGCTGCATAACTCCAATCTCTGCCCCATCTTCACCTGGTTGTCTCCTCTTACCCCTCTGTCTCCCCTCTGTGTGCCTCTTAGAACAACACTTGGCATTGGATTGAGGGGCCATCTGTTGTATAATCAAGGATAATTTCATCTTGAGACCTTTAATGTCTGCCAAGACTCTTTGTCCAAACAAGGTCACATTCACAGGTTCTGGGGGTTAAGACATGGACGCTTCTTTTTGCTGTATAACCTACTATAGACCCTATGAGGTTTGTTAGTTGAAACGCTCTGATATTCACATGGGCCAAAAGTTCTCGTCTAAAAGTAGGTAATGTATGTTTTTGAAGACTCATTCACATGACCTCTCCATAACCAGCTGAGTTCCATTAGGCTGCTGCTACTTTGCTCTTCTTCAGAGCTCTTGTTCTAAAATATAGGTGGGTGCTTTCCAAACAGAAGAAGCTTCTGATAAAGTAACACTCAACACTAACCTCTTGGAGGATGGTGTGATGGGTAATTTCATGTGTCAACTTGACTGGGCTAAGGGATGCCCAGATAGCTGATGAAACATTAATTCTGGGTATCTCTGTGAGGATGTTTCTGGAAGATATTAGCATTTGAATTGATAGGCTGAGTAAAGATCACCCTCACCAATGTGGCTGGGCGTCATCCAATGTGTTAAGGGCCTGGATAGAACAAAAAGGTGGGGGAAGGGCAAATTTGCTTTCTGTTTGAGCTGGGACATCCTACCCTTGGACATCAGTGGTGCTTGTTCTTGGGCCCTTTGAACTCTGGCTGGGACTCACACTGTCAGCTCTCCTGGTTCTTAGGCCTTCAGGTTTGAGCTAGAACTATACCATTGGCTTTCTTGGGACTCCAACTTACAGACTGTGGGACTTCTCAGCCTTTATAATCATATGAACCAATACCTCACTATAAATCTCTTTCTGTATATCTCTCTATTATCTAACTAGTTCTGTTTCTCTGGAGATCCCTGACTAGTACACATGGTTTTCTGAGTTCTTACCCTGCTATTCATTATGACTAAGCCCTGACTTTTAGTCCATGTGATTTCAGTGTTGAGTGATACTGAGTTCAGTGTTGAAATGTTCATAGCTTGGCAGAAATACCCAAACGGCAATAATAGGTATTATTTTTGACTGCTTATAATGTTCATGACAATAAGCAATCAGGGAAAGTTTAAATATCCCCACTTGCAGATAGAGACTAAAACTTAGAGGGAGGGCAGTTGAATCAAGATGGTGGCATAGGAAGAGTCTGAACTTACCTCCTCTGACAGACACAACAAATATACAGCTACATGCGGATCAGTTCCCTCTGAAAAGAACCTGAGAACTGGCTGAACACCTGCTCCACAACAGTGGATAAAAAGGACCACACTGAGAGGGGTAGGAGAGGCAGAGAAACACTCTTGCCAAAACCTCACCTTGGTGTGATGGCACACATAGGGAGGGATCTCACCAGATGGCTGCTTCTCCTGCATGACTGAGGGGCTGACATCCCACATCAGGCACCCTGTCCCCTGGAATATACACCAGAGAGATGAGCCTGCAAACTGTCTGGCTTAGAAAACCAATGGAGCTGATAACCAAAGATCCCGAAGTGCCCTCTTGAAAGGCTTGCCTGTGGTCTCGTTCACCCTGAGACCCAGTAAAACAGCAGCAGTTTGAAAAGTGCAGCGACTCTATGTGAAGGAGAGTCATTTATGAAGCTAAAAGCATTGGCTGGATGGGCAGGGGATGGTAGAAATTGTCCCTGGAGATGTAGGCACTGGTGGACACCATTGTTGTGCTTCCCACCTAACATTGCTAGCACAGGTGGGAGAGCTCTGATATGGGTGAGCAGTCACAGCATTATTCCCACAGCCTTGCTAAAACCAAAAGCCCTGTTGCTTGTAGTACTTCCCCACTCCCTGGCTGGGGCTGGTGTTAAAACTGATACCTGTACATACAAGGCTCTCTCCTGCTGCATTGCTGAAACCTGTGGGTGCATGCAGTCAAGTCATTTCCTGATGCCTTTCTGAAGCAAGAGAGCAAGTCCTAACCCCTACACTCTTCAGCTGCTGAGTTACATGCAGTCCACACAGGGGACACCCCTTGATTGTCTGCACTTGGTGGTCAAGGAGGCTGATGTTCCTGAGCTCCATAGGACTGTAATAATCAGGAATACAGTTCTTGGCAGGTCACCACCCCCAGGGCACCACACTGACAGCAGACTGGAACACATCCCAGTCTTTTTATGAAAAAGGCCTGTTTACTTAGCCTGGAGCATCACCCTGAGGGACAGGCTTCATGTTTTCCACACACCTAGAGGCTAAGGAGGCACTCCCAGGGAATGTAAGCAGGGAAACACCATCATTGTGTACCCCCTCAGCCTTGCTACAACTCAGTGAGAGTCCCCAGAAAGGAGCTTATACCCTCATCAGGAGCTTTGATTTTTGCAACTGTCATCCAGGGGACACCTCCAGATCTCCTGGTCCAGAGGCCAGCAGAGATTACAATTGTGACCCCACAGGACTGTATATATCTGTGTACTTTAACAGCTGCTACCTGAGGGTCTGGCTTCCAGTCAGCTTGAAACTGGGTGCTAAATGAGAGTCTTTGCCTTGGAATACTGGCAGGTTTCAGCACACCCTTGACAGGGGCATATCAAGAATAAATCAGGTTGGGGACTTCCCTAGTGGTCCAGTGGTTAAGACTCTGTGCTTCCACTGCAGGGGGTGCAGATTCCATCCTGGGTCAGGGAAATTCTGCATGCTGTGGGGTATGGCCAAAAAAAAAATCAGGTTGTATAGAGAGCCACAAAGATTTGAGAGACAATCAAGAGCTAGGGCAGGCTTGAATGAGAAGGATCCTCACCTACACAAGGCCACTCCTTCAAGACTGCCTAATACTTAGAAAAAAACACAGAGAGCCAAGCAAAATAAGAAAACAGAAACATGTGCCAAACAGAAGAGCAAGACGTAACCTCAGAAAAATGCTTCATTGATATGGAAATAAGTAATCTACCAGATGAATAATTCAAAGTAATTGTCATAAAGATGCTCACTAAATCCAGGAGAAGAACTTCAACAAAGAGTTAGAAAATATAACAAAGAACCATTCAGAGCTAAAGGATACAACAGAAATAAACAAAATACACTAGAGGGAATCAAAAGCAGATTAGATAATAGAGAAGAATGGATCAGTGATCTAGAAGACAGGGTAATGGAAATCACCCAACCAGAATAGCCAAAAGACAAAATAATTGGAAAAAATGGGGATAATTTAAGGGATTTCTGGTATAACATCAAACATACTAACATTTATATTATAGGGGTTCCAGAAGGAGAAGAAAGAAAGGGGTAGAAAACTTATTTGAAGAAATAATGGCTGAAAACTTCCCTAATGTGGGGAAGGAAGAAGACATCCAGGTCCAGGAAGTACAGAGAATCCCAAACAAAGTGAACTCAAAGAGATCCATACTGAGACACATATAATTAATATGTCGAAGGTTAAAGATAAAGAGAGAATTTAAAAAGCAAGAGAAAAACTAGTTAAGTATAAGGGAACCCTCATAAGACTATCAGTGGATTTTGCAGCAGAAACTTTCTAGGTCAGAAGGGAGTGGCAGGATATATTTAAGATACTGAAAGGAAAAATACCTTACAACCAACAGTCCTCTATCTGGCAAGCTTATCATTCAGAATCGAAGGAGAGATAAAGTTTCCAAGACAAGCAAAACTAAAAGAGTTCATCACTACTAAACCAACCTTAAAAGAAATGTTAAAGGGACTTCTTTAAGTAGAAAAGAAAAGGCCATACCTAGAAATAGGAAAATGTGTGAAAGAAAACAATCTTACTGGTAAAGGCAAATATATAATAAGGGCAGTGGGTCAACTATAAAGTTGGTAGAAAGGTTAGAAGACAAAAGTAGTAAAATCAGCTATAACTACGATAAGTAGTTAAGGGATACACAAAATAAGAAGATGTTAAATATGACATTAAAAAAATGTGGAAGAGAGAGCACTATATAAGCCTATAGTGCTTTTAGAATGTACTCAAACTTAAGAGACTATCAACTTAAAATAGACTGCTTTATATATAGATTGTTATATATGAACCTCATGGTAAATACAAACCAAAAACCTATAATAAGTACATGAAAAATAAAGAGAAAGGAATCCAGTCATAATACTAAAGGCGAAAATCACTAAACCACAAGGAAAGAGAACAAGAGAAGAAAAGGACGGAGAAGAACTACGAAAACAACCAGAAAATAGTCAACAAAAATGGCTATATGTACATACCTATTAATATTCACTTTAACTGTAAGTGGATTAAATTCTCCAATTAAAAGACATAGGGTGACTGAATGGATAAAAAAAGAAGACCTATCTATATGCTGCCTATAAGAGACTCACTTAAGATCTAAAGACACAGACAAGCTCAAAGTGAAGGAATGGAAAAAGATATTCCAAGCAAATGAACACAAAAAGAAAGCTGGGGTAGCAATACTTATATCAGATAAAATAGACTTCAAAACAAGGACTGTAACAAAAGACAAGAATATTACGTAATAGTAAAGGAGTCAATCCAACAAGAGGATATAACATTTCTAAGTATTTATGCACCCAACTTAGGAGCACCTACATATATAAAGCAAGTATTAATAGGCATTAGGGAGATATTGATAATAATACAACAATAATAGGGGACTTTAATATCTGACTTACATCAATGAATAGATCTGGACAGAAAATCAATAAGGAAACATTGGTCTTAAATGACACATTAGACTAGATAGCCTAAATAGATATATACAGAATGTTCCATCCAAAAACTGCAGCATACACATTCTTTTCACATGTACATAAACAGTCTCCAGTATAGATCACATGTTAGGCCACAAAACAAGTATCAATAAATTTGAGAAGATTTAAATCATATCAAGCATCTTTTCCAACACAATGGTATGAAACTAGATATCAATTACATGGAGAAAACTGGAAAAAACACAAACATGTGGACACTGAACAATATGCTACTAAACGATCAATCAGTCAATGAAGACATCAAAGAGGAAATGAGAAAATATCTTGAGACAAAAAAATGGAAACACAGCTTTCCAAAATCTATGGGACACAGCAAAAACAGTTCTAAGAGGGATCTTTATAGTGATACAGGGCTAGCTCAAGAGACAAGAAAAATCTCAAACAATCTAGCTTTATACCTAAAAGGACTAGAAAAAGAAGAACTATCAAAGCCCAAAGTTAGTAAAATGAAGGAAATAATAAAAATCAGAGTGGAAATAAATGGAGATTAAAAAATCAATAGAAAAGATCAATGAAACTAAAATCTGGTTCTTTGAAAGGATAAACAAAATTGACAAACCTTTAAGCCACACTCATCAAGAAAAAAAGAGGCCCCAAATAAATAAAATGAGAAATGAAAGAGAAGTTACAACTCATACCACAGAAATACAAAGGATCATTAGAGACTACTATGAAAAATTATATACCAAGTTAGACAACTTAGAAGAAATGGATAAATGTCTAGTATAAAATCTTCCAAGTCTGAATCATGAGGGAATAGAAAATCTGAATAGATTGATTACTAGTAATGAAATTGAATCAGTAATTCAAAACTCCCAGTAACTAAAAGTTCAGGACCAGACAGCTTCACAGGTGAATTCTACTGAACATTGAAAGAGGAGTTAATACTTATCCTTCTCAAATTATTCAAAAAATTAAAGAGGAAGGAATGCTTCCAAACTTATCCTACAAAGCCAGTGTCACCCTGATACCAAAACCAGACAAAGATAAAAGAAAAAAAGAAAATTATAGGCCAATATCACTGATAAATACAGATGCAAAAATCCCCAAGAAAATACTAGCAAACCAAATTCAACAATACATTAAAAGGATCATATGCTATAATTAAGTGGGATATTTTCAGTAAAATTGCAGGATACAAAATTAATATGCAAAAATTGGTTGCATTTTTATACACCTATAATTGAAAAGAATAAAATACCTAGGAATAAATTTAACAAAGGAGGTGTTAAAATGAAAACTATAAGACACTGATAAAGAAATTGAAGAAGACACAAATAAATGGAATATATCATACTCATGAACTGGAAGAATTAATATTGTTAAAATATTCATCGTACCCATACAATCTTCAGATTCATTGCAAGCCCTATCACACTACCAATTGCATTTTTCATAGAACTAGAACAAATAATCCTAAAATTTGTAGAGAATCACAAAAGACCTCAAATAGCCAAAACAATCCTGAGAAAGATCAAAGCTGAAGTTATCAAGTTCCCTGATCTCAAACTATACTACAAAGTTATGATAATCAAAACAGCATGGTACTGGCACAAAGACAGACACATAGATCAATGGAACAGGATAGAGAGCCTAGAAATAAACCCACAAATATAGGGTCAATTAATCTATGACAAAAGAGGCAAGAATGTACAATGGAGAAAGGACAGTCTCTTCAGCAAGTGGTGTTGGGAAAGTTGGACAGCCACATGTAAATCAATGAAGTTAGAACACTCCCTCACACCATACACAAAAATAAACTCAAAACGGCTTAAAGACTTAAATATTTGACATAACACCATAAAACTCCTACTTTTTTGCTTCCCTACAGGGTTAAGCCCACAGTGGTAGTGAACTTGAAAAGAATCTAGCATTACCTGATTGCCCTTCTCTGTCTCAACATCCCTAATTCCCTAATAGTATTTTTACTTGACTCCTGACTTCAGGGTTACCTTCTGGAGAACTCAAACAAGGACAGCAGTTTATCTAGTTTACTTACTTATTGACTTTTTATCCTGTTGAAGGTCATTTAAGACACACTTTACTGAGTAGCATAAAATTTTTATTTGCAATTCTTGGACTACTGACCAGACTTCAGCCCTCCTTCTTTACCAGTTGTTCCCCCTCAACCCCTTTCAAGGCTACTTTTGATTTTTTTTTTTCTTTTGCCAAATGTCATTTACATCAAGGGTGAGAAAACCACGGTACCCTGTTTTTTGTAAACACAGTGTTTTTTGGAACCCAGACATGCCCATTTGTCTAGGTATTGTCTATACTGTTTCGGACCCACATCCACTTAAGACAGATCACAGGGCTTGCAAAGTCGAGACTTTCCTCCCAGGTCGTTTACAGAGAAACTTTGCTGACCCCTGACCTATATAAAATCAGATGATTTGCTTAACCCACTTCTGAACCCTCCTGCCGCCCCACCTGGGAGAGCCCCTTCCCATGCCTTCTTCCTGAGGGATTCACTGACCCTGCTGGCCTCAGGTTGGTAAAAGGGAAAGAGCTCTGGGGCCAGAGTCCAGGATCTGTCACTTTCTACTTGGGGGATCCTGGGAAAATCACTTCCTTGGTGCTCAGCCGTCTCCTCTGGGGAAATGAAAGCCTGCCCTAGAACAGTGTTGTTTAAATTTCCCTGATCAGAAGAACCATCTGGGGCACTTACCAAAAACAGATTCCCAGGCTCTCCTCCTTACTGCAGGGAGCAAGAGGGTAGGGCGGGGCCTGGGAATCTGCACATTTGCCAAGCAGCCCGGGAGTTTAGTAACCACTGACCTAAACAATTTCCAATGAACTTGTGGTACTGGAATACCATGGTGCTGTAAATAACTCGATAAAATGGGCTTCTTCTATGGATATATACATTTTGTGCATAAACATTTTTTATTCATGCTGTGCTGCCAGTGAAGGAGCTGATATTATGAGAGTCTCTGAATCTTTCAAAAGGAGTATGGGACAACCTTCTCTTCATGCAATTCTTCCTTGTAGGCTGTGTTGACTAAAGAAGCTTTTTCTTTAAGGACTGCAGGACTATTTACACTGTCTCTGGGGAGGATGGGTAACCAACTGAAGCCTGAGAGTCCTGTGCTCTCTTACGTTATCCAGACTTTCATTTTTGCTCTCAGAAAGAGAAGAGACAGAATTAGACCAGTGGTTCTCAACCCGGGTTCTTTGTGGCCCCCTGGGGACATTTGGCAATGTCTGTGACCACCACACTTTTGGTGGTCACAGCTGTGTGTGAGAGCAGGTGCTCCTAGCATCTAGTAGGTGGAGGCCAGGGACGCTGCTAAACATCTTGGAATGCATAGGACAGCACTATCACAGAGAATCATCCAGTCCCCAGTATCAATAGGGCTGAGGTTGAGAAACCCTGGATTAGACCGGGTGCTCACCAGCAACGTTTTGGAGGGTGTGAGTGGTCCCGGTATTTGTACTGAAGGCCCAGTATTCCTACCTCGAGCATTGTGTCTTCTGTGAAACCTTCCCAGATCTCTTTAGATCCCCGTAGAGACATCTTCTCAGCCTTCTCTTGTAACAGGTGCTCTTCTGTGTCACTGATCACACTCTATGCCAGTTATTTATTTGTCCTTCTCCTCTACTGTATTAGTCGGTGTTCTCCAGAGACACAGAGCTAAGAGGATCTACATACCTATGTAGGAAGAGATTGACCATGAGGGATTGGCTCATGCCGTTGTGGAGGCTGAGAAGTCCCACGATCCGCCGCCTGCAAGCTGGAGACCCAGGAAAGCCAATGGCGTAGTTCCAGTCTAAATATGGCGGAAACAAGCAAGAGGTAGATTCCTAAGTTCTTGAGAAGAAGAACTAGTCAGGAAAAAATGATGCTACAGTAGCTCACCTCATACCATAGTCACTTCTTAGGTATTAAAATTTAAATATAAAAACTGAAATCGTAAGTGAAAGGAAAAAAGTACCTAAATATTTAAGTGATTCTAGAGAATGGATTTTTGAGAATAAGAACGTGAAAGAGATGTTAAGAAAATTATAGATAGTTTTCATAAATATTAGGGGCAAAAATTGAACAACCAATATGACAAGGCTTCAAATCCATAATATATAAATTAATGTGACATTACTAACAAAACACTAACACCCTAATGGAAATAAGGGGCAAAGTACAGAGAATTTGCAAATATAATACCATGCTGTTTGATAAATATAATGTTATTTGATAAGCACACAGAAGTTTAGCTTTATTAGCTTTTAAATATAAATAAAAACAAGGAGATATAATTTTCTAACTATAAGATTTTAGGCAACTTTTTTTTTTTTTTTTTTTTTTTAATGCGGTACACGGGCCTCTCACTATTGTGGCCTCTCCCGTTGCGGAGCACAGGCTCCAAACGCGCAGGCTCAGCGGCCATGGCTCACGGGCCTAGCCCCTCTGCGGCATGTGGGATCTTCCTGGACCGGGGCACGAACCCGTATCCCCTGCATCGGCAGGCGGACTCTCAACCACTGCACCACCAGGGAAGCCCTAGGCAACGTTTTAAAAATAATAATTATTTTGGCAAAGGTGTAATGAAAGTATGCATCTGCACTTAGCAGAGATGTAAGTTGTAACTACCTTTTTGGAATATTATTCATCAGTATAGGCTTATATCAAGAGTCTTAAAGAAATAAATATGCTTTGACTATGCGATCATACAAGCGTGTTCATATCAGGTTTATTCATAGTAGGAAAAAGAGCGGGGGAGAGTAAATGTCTGACAATATGGAAATGCTTAAATATATTAACAATATGTCCGAATTATGGAATAGCCTACAAATACTGGAAGACTTTCATGATCTGAGGCAGTACTCTCGGGATAACTTAAATAGAAAAAGACACACAGCTCAGAACTTCTGGGGGTCTTAGAGCCCCAAAACTTCAAGTACAGTTTGATTCCCAATTAAATATATTATTTTTCTATAGGTATTTGTATGTGTGTATAGACACACACACATACATAAAGTGAAATGAACAGGTTTAAAAAGGACTGAAATCAGATAACTTGTAAAAATATTAATACCGCATCATCAGTGTATGAGATTATAGGTGATTTGAATTTACTTTTTCAATGCTTTTTTATATTTTTGTTACAAGCAAATATTTATACATTCAAATACATTCATATTTGATCTTTTGTTTGTAATCAAAAGAGTAGTTCTAAAAAGGAAGTCTGATATTGTGGAACCACAGAATCACTAGAATATCATTTCTGAGAGGGACACTTGCCATTTTTCAGGTGGAAAAACTGAGGCTCAGAGAGTAAAGTCACTATCTGCAGTAAAACAAGCCTTCAGCAGCACTTTTAGAAATGGTGTTAAAAAAAGAAAAGAAGAAGAAAACATGCACGTTAGGGCCTCATCAGCCACTGGAATGGCCTCCGAAAACTCCGAGTCTATAATTTGCATGGATATCTTGAAGATTGGATTATAAAAATCTGTTGGGTAATACTTAAAAAAAATGACTAATTCTAGAAAAGCTGGGTTTTAACATTGATCTACCATGTTATCTCAGAAAAAATTACTTAAGCATTGCTGTTACTTCGTGGATTGTTTGATTTACTTTATTGATCAACAGGAGTCCCTTCTGCCCTTCCCTCCCCTCATCCTTCTTTCCTTTCTTCCTCTGTCTCCCTTCACCAACATTTGAGGGAAGTTATTTATCTGCCAGGCACTATGCTAGGAGCCGGAGAATCTAAAATAACAGACTGCATAAGAACAACTTATACACAAATGCACACACACACAAACGTTAAGTGCGTATGAAACTGGTGAAATCTGAATAAACTCTGTGGGTTGCACTAAAGTCAGTTTCCTGGTTTTGCTCATGTACCGTGGTTGTGTAAGATGTTACCATTGATGGAGGTTGAGAAGGATGCACTGGATCTCCCTGTACACTTCCCCCCTCTTCCTGTGAATCTATAGTTATATCAAAATAAGAAGTAAAATTGAACCAAACTCAACCAACAACAATAAAAACCAAAACACTAACCTAGTAAGCACTGTAAGAGTCAGATGTTTACACAATGTGATAGAAACAGAGAAAGGGGCACTAACTCTGAGATGTTAGAGCTCTTTATGGAATAAGAAATGAAAGTAAATAAGAGTGTGGAAACTAGTAAAATAAAAAATGACACGATTAATATCATAGCCGTTTTAGAACTGCGAGTGTTTTTGCAGTTCATCTAGAGTTAGAAAATTGTCAACATTTTACAGGTAAGGAAAGAGGGGTCCAAAGAAGTGAGATTACCTGCTGAGGTCATAAGACTCTGACCTGAGACTGGTTTGGGTTGTGAAACTTTCCAGGTGTTGTGGCAGTGACACGCTTGATAACTCAGATTCTTTGGGCTCTAGAATCCCCAGAAATTTGGAGTTCACTCGTCCAAACCAGTCCTCCCCACTGTTCCCAAAAGCATGTTCCCAGTTTGCTCGCCACGAGATGGCAGCAGAACATAAACCATCCCCATCAGAGTTCCTGCGGAGGCCCTGTGGTTGGCGATCAAGAAGTCATCCACACAGGTTCTGATTGTACAGTCCAATCAGCACTGTTATACTAACATATTACGTACATTATAAAATAAACCACTAAAGAGGATTAAAAACGATGTAAGGATGAAGCAAATAAGCCACGTTGGTATCTTCATTCTGTTGTTGGCTAACATCTTAAGGCAGAGTATATATTTACAGGCAGGTTCGTAGTTAAGGTGAGTGGGTATATTGTCCGTATTTCTAATTATCTTGATAATTTCACCTTCTTTGAACTCGCTTTCTGTAAAGTCTCATTAGGGTGGGCATTATTTTGCCTGATAATGTGGCTGATTGGCTGGTACCAGGAATAGTGCCATTTCCTTGTTGTTTGCAAGCATTAGTTTGAACCATATTAAATTGCTATTTTTCTTATGTAAAAACTGAGCGAATATTGGCAATTTCATGTGGTTTAACCTGTAGGTGCGTTATTTGCGTTATCTTCAGTCTACACTGTTTTTTGGCAGAATTTTTTCGTTCTTTTTTTCTTTTTTTTTTTTTGTGGTAGGCGGGCCTCTCACTGTTGTGGCCTCTCCCGTTGAGGAGCACAGGCTCTGGACGCGCAGGCTCAGTGGCCATGGCTTACGGCACCAGCCGCTCCGTGGCATGTGGGATCTTCCCGGACCGGGGCACGAACCCGTGTCCCCTGCATCGGCAGGCGGACTCCCAACCACTGCGCCATCAGGGAAGCCCTTGGCAGAATTTTTTAAACCATTTGTGCATCTTAGAAAAACTGATTATCTAATTGGTATAACATACACATCTACTAACTGGGTCCCCAACTGTAATGCGTCACCATAAGGCAAAGAGCTGCAGAGCCTCCACGCTGTGGAGTTCTTGCTCTTCCCTCAGGATTCCTCACAAGCCTTATGTGACCACAGACCCTCTGACACAGCCCCCAGGTGAGGGCCTCGTGTCAATCCAGATGAGTGAAACCCACTTTCTCGTATTTTCAGATAAAAATTAATATAAATCATTTGAGCATGATCTTTTTGCAGCAGCAGTGAATTGTCTTGTAGTCCAACTTGCTCATTTTACAAATGAGAAAATAGGCCAAGACAAGCCGATTTACATTCCCTCTTTGGAGGAACGTGAAAATTTAGTAAAGGACAACAGCGAACCACATTGGGCCACGTGATGCTGTGTGGCCATGCTCCATTCTGCCTTCAAAATGGGCAAGGGAGAAAGCTTTGAAAGAATCCTGGTCTTGGATTCTCTGTTAAAGACCTTTGTTGTCACTGTGCAAATCTCATTCCATTGTCCCCAAAGTTGCAGAAACCTTCACTTGAACACTATAATTGGGGTATTTGGAATGTGGTGTCTTTGACAGTTTCAGTCTTGGGAGAAATTGTGCCTAAGGAGAAGTTTCCTGAGTTCTTCCAGCCCGTGAAGCAGGTAATATATCTTTCTTCTTCTCCAGGTAATGAACTTCTTAAAGGCAGTGGTCATGTCTAATTTTTTTTTCTTTTTTTAAATCCCCCCCTCAAGTGGCTGGTTCAATGGCTTGCATCTAGAAGGTGGTTAATAAATGTTGACTGAGGTTGGTAGAATTTCTACGTAAGACATCAAACTTTAGACAATTACAAGCTGCACTGAAAATTGTATCTGTAAGTGTGTAGTAGGACACTAGAGAGGGCTGTTCCCTTCTGAGCTATTGTTCTCAGTTCAAATAGAACTTTCTACAACAGTGGAAATGTTCTATATCTGAGCTCTCCAGGGCATTACCTGCTAGCCACAAATATCTATTGAGCACTTGAAATATGGCTAGTGAGGCTGAGGAATTTAATCTTTCATTTTATTTAGCTTAAATAATTTAAATAGCTGGATGTGGCTAGCAGCCTCATATTGGACAACACAGAAAACCTAGATGATAAATTATTAAGTGTAGTAGCTTCAAACTTCAGCATTCATCATTTATCTTATAATGACATCCTTTCGAACACCTCACATTTTGTACCACATCACCATCAGGTTCCACTTTCTCCTATTCTCTCACATCCCTTAAGATCCCCAGGCAGTACTCTTTCTCCTAAGTGTTTATTTTGTTTAACCCATCATCTAAACAACAAAGTCACAAAAAACCTAAAAGCAACAAGGAAAATAGTGATAATTAAAAAATAGAATTGACCTTACCATTCCATTAGAGAAGACGTGTCCTGGGTCCTTCCAGAGAGAGCCGTGACAGGACCCTTTGGTCAAAGCCTCAAGCTCATTGGGACGTCGAACACTGGCTCCCCTGTAGGGGCAAAATTGTAATTTGGTCTTAAAAAAATCTATATAGTTTCCTTTGCCAATCAATTAAAATGTTAATATTGAGTCATTATATACTGAGTTTCCTAGATTCAGTTTCTTGGATTGAATCACCAGTTTAACTCCTACCCATTCTTCAGGACTTGGCTTCATCATCCCTTCTTCAGGATGACTTTCTGATCTCCATCACTAATCAGATTTCCCTAGGATGCGTTCTCTCAGCATTTGCACCTCTCCTCACAGGGTTGTTGTAAAGACAAATAAAATAATGCAGAACAAGCACCTGTTTAGTGCCTGACACATAGTAAGTGCTCAAGAAATACTAGTTGTCCCTATTTTTATAGAGGCACCCTGTCCACATGGAGAATTTGAACCATAGTGAAGTTCATCAATATTGAGCTTTGGGTTTAAGAATCAAGGAAAAATTGTAAACAGACAAAATAATTCTGAGGTCATAAGCAGGCCAAGGTGGGGTACACTGGATGGTCTGTAATGTTAGTATAGATAAGGCAGAGGAAGTGATTCAGAAATGAATCTGGGAAAGAGAAGAGATTGTTGTGGTTCCACTGTGATTCAGGACTACCTAAGTGACAATTCAAAGGATATGTGCAAGATCATCTGGTTAACCCATTTATAATTGGGGAAGATAACACCCAAACCATTGAGATATTTGTCCATGTTACCTTTCAGTCCTTGTCTGTAGTCTTATTAAACTTTTACATATTTGAAAGAATATGTACATTTTAATAACTTGTATATTTTCCCTCTTTTTATAGTATTTTGCCCTTATTGTCTCACACCCTGTCTTAGCCATTCTGAAGTGATCAAAACAGTTTATATGTAGCTCTTTACATCTTTCTCTATGCTCATACACATATGTAAACAAATATATATTTAAAGGTTTTTTAATGTTTATTTTTACAAAAATTGTGTTATACTATACATGCTTATTTACAACTTGCTCTTCATACATTACACATATCCAACATCTGTTTGAATTGCTCATAAAAAACCTGGAATGTGTGCTAGATTTGGTGTCTGTTCTTATTCCCAATTGAAAACAAACCAATTTTCTATTTCTGGAAGAATAGTAGATAAGAGACTCTGACTTACCCTCCCAGTGAAATCCTCAAATGCAGAATAAAATTTTTAAAAATCCTAAAGTGCATTAATGAGCTGTTAGGAAGCAATGAATCCAGAGAGGTAAACAGATTACTAAAGATACTTTCATTCTGAGGACATCTGACGAAACCCCAATGAAGCTGGATTTTGATTGTAATGGCCTCTTATGGATGGGAGAAAGGAGAAAAAACTAGATTCCACGCAATGTAGGAAGCATAAGGGAAATCCCACATATAGCTGGAAACCCACAAGCCCAAACAGGCTGAGTATGCAAGGGTAAACTAAAAATAAAGCTGCCAGCCCCCCAAGTAGGGAACAGCGAGGAAAATGGTCTGCCTTGAAACTTGGTACTAGGAAGAAAGATAATCAATGGATGGATTTTAATAGTAGATTAGACATGGTGAGAAAGAGGATTAATAAATTCAAAGCTAGATCTGAAGAAAGTATCCAGCATCAAGCACCAAGAAACAAAGAGATGAAAAATAGTTAAAAGTGGAGACACAAGGCTAGAGTGAGACGGCCTAATATTCGGGGTCTCAGAAAAAGAGAAGAGATATATGAAGGAGAGAGGATGTTTGAAGAGATAATGGCTAAGTATTTTTCAGAACCAGCGAAAAGCATCAATCTTCATATTTACGAAACTAATCCATCCCAGTTGGGACAAATAATAAAAAATACACACCTGGAAACTTCACAGTCGAACTTTAGAATCCCTCCAAAAAGATAGTATCTTCAAAGCTATCATCTGTGAGAAAACTAGACTATCTACAAAAGAATGGCAATTGAATTGAACTGATTTCTGAACAGCAACAATGAAAGCCAGAAAAAAGTAGAATTTTGTGAATGTACGGAGAAAATAACTGTCAACCTAGTATTACCCAGCAAAATATCTAATAGTCAAGGCGAAATAAAGACATTTTCAAGAAGAATAGAAACTGGGAAAGATTGATACCAACAGACACTTACTACAGAGAATTCTAAAAGGATGTGCTTGAAGAATAGTAAAGGTATCTCCAGATGGAAGGTTCTTAGATACAAGAAGGAATGATTAGTGAAAAAGTTGTAAATCTATGTATTTGGGTTGGCCAAAAAGTGCCTTTGGTTTTTAAGTAAAAATAAAAGACACATTTTCCATTTTCACCAAGAACTTGATTGAATAATGTATTTGCCCTTTTGTTCCACTACCTTCTGCCGTTTTTCAGGCAACTTCATAATTCCATCTTCCCAAAACTTGTTATCTTTCTGAGCAAAGAACAGTTCCAGGTGCCTTTTACAGTCTTCCAGGAAATTGGAATTTTTCCATTAAGAGAATTTTGTAAAGACTGAAATCAATGGAAATCTGAAGATGCAATGTCTGGTGAATACAGTGGATGAATCAGAACTCCCCAGACAAGCTGTAACAGTTTTTGCCTAGTCATCAAAGAAACAGGCGGTCTTGCGTTATCCTGATGGAAGATTATGAGTTTTCTGTTGACTGGATTTTGGACGCTTTTCATTGAGAGCTGCTTTCAGTTGGTCTAACTGGGAGCGGTACTTGTTGGAATTAATCGTTTGGTTTTCCGGAAGGAGCTCATGATCGAGGACTCCCTTCCAATTCCACCCTATACACAACATCACCTTCTTTGCATGAAGACGGGGCTTTGGCGTGGTTGTTGGTGGTTCATGTAGCTTGCCCCACGATCTCTTCTGTTCCACATTATTGTACATATCCACTTTTCATCGCCCGTCACAATTTGTTTTAGAAACGAAATGTTTTCATTATGCTTAAGTAGAGAATTGCATGTGGAAATACAGTCAAGAAGGTTTTTTTCCACTTAACTTATGTGGAACCCAAACATCAAAGCGATGAACATAACCAAGTTGGTGCAAATGATTTTCAGCACTTGATTTGGATATTTTTGAGTATGTTGGCTATCTCCTACGTGGTATAACGTTGATTGTTCTTAATTAATGTCTCAGTTTGATCACTATCAACTTCAACTGGTCTACTGGACCGTGGAGCATCGTCCAGTGAGAAATCTCCAGCATAAAACTTCAGAAACCACTTTTGACATGTTCAATAAGTCACAGCACCTTCTCCATAAACTGCACAAATCTTTTTTTACGTTTTGTTTTTGTTTTTACCTTTCTTGAAATAATAAAGCATAATATACCGAAAATATTGCTTTTTTACTTCCGTCTTCAATATTAAAATGGTTACACAAAAATTCACCAATTTTGGTAAGTCTTTTTTTAAATGAACGCTGTCACATACGATCTAACAAATTGTTTCAAATGAAGTTAAAAACTAAGTGCTACTAGAGCCATCTTATGGAAAAAGCAAACAAACCTTTTGGCCAACCCAATATAAGTCTAAAACGAAGATCAATTGTATAAAACATTGATGGTGATAAGCGAAGAGAATGAAATACACAGAACAAGGATAGTGTGCAAATTGGAAGTGACTGATTGGATTAAAGTGTTTTAAGGCTTTGAATTTCATGGGAAGAACATAAATGTATAATTAATTTTAGACTTTAATAACTTAAATATACATGCTGTAATTTATATGGGAATCTAGAACAATAGAAGTAGTGATTATAAATTCTAAATCGTCAGAAGAGGCAGTGGAAATAAAAAATCAATCCAAAAGAAGGTAAGAAAGAAAAAGAATTAAACACAAAAGATGAGACAAGTAGAAAGTACAAAATAAATTGGGAGAAGTAAAACCAAATGTACTTGTCATTGCAAAAAATTAAATTGTACATATTCCAATTGAAAGACAAAGACTGTCAGACTAGGTTTCAAGAAAATAAGGCCATATGCTCTTTAAAAAATGAGAAATATAAAACCTTAGATGCAGAAAAATTAAAAGCATAGAAAATGATATAACTGGCAAATGCTAGTCATAAGAAAGCTGGTGTAGCAATGTTAATAACTTTAGACTTTATGACAAAGAACACCATGATAAATAATGAAAGTTACCATGTAAAGAGAAGAGGTTCAATTTCTGAGAAGAATATAAAAATTCTAAAGATAATTTGCCTAGCAGCATACACACAAAGTGAATAAAACCGAAACTAACTACAAGGAAAAACTGACAAATCTAACAGCATACTAGAGAGATTTTAATACACTTTTCTCAGTAATTGATAAATCAAGTGGACAAAACTATCAATAATAATATGAAGACTTCCCTGGTGGCGCAGTGGTTAGGAATCTGCCTGCCAATGCAGGGGACATGGCTTCGAGCCCTGGTCCGGGAAGATCCCACATGCTGCAGAGCAACGAAGCCCATGCGCCACAACTACTGAGCCCTCATGCTGCAACTACTGAAGCCCGCACACCTAGGGCCTGTGCTCCATAACAAGAGAAGGCACTGCAATGAGAAGCCCATGCACCACAATGAAGAGCAGCCCCTGCTCACGACAGCTAGAGAGGAAGCCTGTGCGCAGCAATGAAGACCCAACGCAGCCAAAATAAATAAATAAAATTAAAAAAAATAAAGAACTGAAAAGTGAAAAGAATAAATATGATCTCATGTTCTATAAAATGTAAAGTGAAAAATCATTTCAGATTCTGTTTAGCATGTCAACTTTTTATTAAAGTTAAGAAAAATTAATCATAAATTTTAGGAATACACAGGTATGTCTTTTTTTTAACATCTTTATTAGAGTATAATTGCTAACAATGGTGTTAGTTTCTGCTGTATAACAAAGTGAATCAGCTATACATATACATATATCCCCATATCTCCTCCCTCTTGCATCTCCCTCCCACCCTCCCTATCCCATCCCTCTAGGTGGTCACAAAGCACCAAGCTGATCTCCCTGTGCTATGTGGCTGCTTCCCACTGGCTATCTATTTTACATTTGGTAGTGTATATATATGTCCATGCCACTCTCTCACTTCGTCCCAGCTTACCTGTGTCCTCAAGTCCATTCTCTACATCTGTGTCTTTATTCCTGTACTGCTCCTAGGTTCTTCAGAACCATTTTTTTTTTTAGATTCCATATATATGTGTTAGCATACGGTATTTGTTTTTGTTTTTCTCTTTCTGACTTACTACACTCTGTATGACAGTCTCTAGGTCCATCCACCTCACTACAAATAGCTCAATTTTGTTTCTTTTTATGGCTGAGTAATACTCCATTGTATATATGTGTCACATCTTCTTTATCTATTCATCTGTCGATGGACACTTAGGTTGCATCCATGTCCTGGCTGTTGTAAATAGAGCTGCAATGAATATTGTGGTCCATGACTCTTAGTGAATTATGGTTTTCTCAGGGTATATGCCCAGTAGTGGGATTGTTGGGTCATATGGTAGCTCTATTTTTCCTTTTTTAAGGAACCTCCATACTGTTCTCCATAGTGGCTGTATCAGTTCACATTCCCACCAACAGTGCAAGAGGGTTCCCTTTTCTCCACACTTTCTCCAGCATTTATTGTTTGTAGATTTTTTGATGATGGCCATTCTGACTGGTGTGAGGTGATACCTCATTGTAGTTTTCATTTGCATTTCTCTAATACTTAGTGATGTTGAATATCCTTTCATGTGTTTGTTGGCAATCTGTATATCTTCTTTGGCGAAATGTCTATTTAGGTCTTCTGCCCAGTTTTGGATTGGGTTGTTTGTTTTTTTGATACTGAGCTGCATGAGCTGCTTATAAATTTTGGAGATTAATCCTTTGTCAGTTGCTTCATTTGCAAATATTTTCTCCCATTCTGAGGGTTGTCTTTTCATCTTGTTTATGGTTTCCTTTGCTGTGCAAAAGCTTTTAAGTTACATTAGGTCCCATTTGTTGATTTTTGTTTTTATTTCCATTACTCTAGAAGGTGGATCAAGAAGGATCTTGCTGTGATTTATGTCATAGAGTGTTCTGCCTATGTTTTCCTCTAAGAGTTTTATAGTGTCTGGCCTTACATTTAGGTCTTTAATCCATTTTGAGATTATTTTTGTGTATGGTGTTAGAGAGTGTTCTAATTTCATTCTTTTACATGTAGCTGTCCAGTTTTTCCAGCACCGCTTATTGAAGAGGCTGTCTTTTCTCCATTGTATATTATTGCCTCCTTTATCAAAAATAAGGTGACCATATGTGTGTGGGTTTAACTCTGGGCTTTCTATCCTGTTCCATTGATCTATATTTCTGTTTTTGTGCCAGTATGATACTCTCTTGATCACTGTAGCTTTGTAGTATAGTCTGAAGTCCAGGAGCCTGATTTCACCAGCTCCAGTTTTCTTTCTCAAGATTGCTTTGGCTATTCGGGGTCTTCTGTGTTTCCATACAAATTGTGCAATTTTTTGTTCCATTTTTGTGAAAAATGCCATTGGGAGTTTGATAGGGATTGCATGGAATCTGTAGATCGCTTTGGGTAGTAGAGTCATTTTCACAATGTTGATTCTTCCAATCCAAGAACATGGTATATCTCTCCATCTGTTTGTATCATCTTTAATTTCTTTCATCAGAGTCTTATAGTTTCCTGCATATAGGTCTTTCATCTCCTAGATAGGTTTATTCCTAGGTATTTTATTCTTTTTGCTGCAATGGTAAATGGGAGTGTTTCCTTAATTTCTCTTTCAGATTTTTCATCATTAGTGTATAGGAATGCAAGAGATTTCTGTGCATTAATTTTGTATCCTGCTACTTTCCCAAATTCATTGATTAGCTCTAGTAGTTTTCTGGTAGCATCTTTCGGATTCTCTATGTATAGTATCATGTCATCTGCAAACAGTGACAGCTTTACTTCTTCTTTTCTGATTTGGATTTCTTTTATTTCTTTTCCTTTGCTGATTGCTGTGGCTAAAACTTCCAAAGCTATGTTGAATAATAGTGGTGAGAGTGGACAAACTTGTCTTGTTTCTGATCTTAGAGGAAATGGTTTCAGTTTTTCACCATTCAGAATGATGTTGCCTGTGTGTTTCCCATATATGGCCTTTATTATGTTGAGGCAAGTTCCTCCTGTGCCTACATTTTCGAGGGTTTTTATCATAAATGGATGTTTAATTTTTTTGAAAGCTTTTTCTGCATCTATTGAGATGATCATATGGTTTTTCTCCTTCAATATGTTAATATGGTTTATCACATTGATTGATTTGCATATATTGAAGAATCCTTGCATTCCAGGGATAAACCCCACTTGATCATGGTGTATGATCCTTTTAATGTGCTGTTGGATTCTGTTTGCTAGTATTTTGTTGAGAATTTTTGCATCTATGTTCATCAGTGATATTGATCTGTAGTCTTCTGTCTTTGTGACATCTTTGTCTGATTTTGGTATCAGGGTGATGGTGGCCTTGTAGAATGAGTTTGGGAGTGTTCCTTCCTCTGCTATATTTTGGAAGAGTCTGAGAAGGGTAGGTTGTAGCTCTTCTCTAAATGTTTGATAGAATTCGGCTGTGAAGCCATCTGGTCCTGGGCTTTTGTTTGTTGGAAGATTTTTAATCACAGTGTCAATGTCAGTGCTTGTGATTGGCTTGTTTATATTTTCTGTTTCTTCCTGGTTCAGGCTCAGAAGGTTATGCTTTCCAAGAATTTGTCCATTTCTTCCAGGTTGTCCATTTTATTGGCATAGAGTTGCTTGTAGTAATCTCTCATGGTCCTTTGTATTTCTGCAGTGTCAGTTGTTACTTGTCCTTTTTCATTTCTAATTCTGTTGATTTGAGTCTTCTCCCTTTTTTTCTCGAGTCTGGCTAATGGTTTGTCAATTTTGTTTATCTTCTCAAAGAATGAGCTTTTAGTTTTATTGATGTTTGCTATCATTTCCTTCATTTCTTTTTCATTTATTTCCGATCTGTTCTTTATGATTTCTTTCCTTCTGCTAACTTTAGGGTTTTTTTGTTCTTCTTTCTCTAATTGCTTTATGTTAGGTTAGGTTGTTTATTTGAGATGTTTCTTGTTTCTTGAGGTAGGATTGTATTGCTATAAATTTCCCACTTAG
Source organism: Aethalodelphis obliquidens (assembly GCF_003676395.1). NCBI lineage: Eukaryota > Metazoa > Chordata > Mammalia > Artiodactyla > Delphinidae > Aethalodelphis > Aethalodelphis obliquidens. The sequence continues at coordinate 46,620,359 of NW_020837952.1, read as the reverse complement.
AACTGCTTTTGCTGCACCCCATAGGTCTTGGGTCATCATGTTTTCATTTTCCTTTGTTTCTAGGTATTTTTTGATTTCCTCTTTGATTTCTTCAGTGATCTCTTGGTTATTTAGTAGTGTATTGTTTAGCCTCCATGTGTTTGTGTTTTTTACATATTTTCCCCTGTAATTGATATCTAGTCTCATAGCGTTGTGGTCAGAAAATATACTTGATACAATTTCAGTTTTCTTAAATTTACCAAGGCTTGATTTGTGACCTAAGAT
>NW_020837952.1:46514190-46619995 GCF_003676395.1 Aethalodelphis obliquidens | reverse complement strand
ACCAAGAGATCACTGAAGAAATCAGTGATCTCTTGGTTATTTAGTAGTGTATTGTTTAGCCTCCATGTGTTTGTGTTTTTTACATATTTTCCCCTGTAATTGATATCTAGTCTCATAGCGTTGTGGTCAGAAAATATACTTGATACAATTTCAGTTTTCTTAAATTTACCAAGGCTTGATTTGTGACCCACGATATGATCTATGCTGGAGAATGTTCCACGAGCACTTGAGAAGAAAGTGTATTCTGTTGTTTTTGGATGGAATGTCCTATAAATATCAATTAAGTCCATCTTGTTTAATGTATCATTTAAAGCTTGTGTTTCCTTTTTTATTTTCATTTTGGATGATCTGTCCATTGGTGAAAGTGGGGTGTTAAAGTCCCCTACTACGATTGTGCTACTGTCGATTTCCTCTTTTATGGCTGTTAGCATTTGCCTTATATATTGAGGTGCTTCTATGTTGGGTGCATAAATATTTACAATTGTTATATCTTCTTCTTGGATCGATCCCTTGTTCATTATGTAGTGTCCTTCTTTATCTCTTGTAATAGTCTTCATTTTAAAGTCTATTTTGTCTGATATGAGAATTGCTACTTCAGCTTCCTTTTGATTTCCATTTGCATGGAATATCTTTTTCCATCCCCTCACTTTCAGTCTGTACGTGTCCCTAGGTCTAAAGTGGGTCTCTTTTAGACAGCATATATATGGGTCTTGTTTTTGTATCCATTCAGCCAGTTTGTGTCTTTTGGTTGGAGCATTCAATCCATTTATATTTAAGGTAGTTATCGATATGTATGTTCCTATTAGCATTTTCTTAATTGTTTTGGGTTTGTTATTGTAGGTCTTTTCCTTCTCTTGTGTTTCCTGCCTAGAAAAGTTCCTTTAGCATTTGTTGTAAAGCTGGTTTGGTGGTGCTGGATTATTTTAGCCTTTGTTTGTCTGTAAAGGTTTTAATTTCTATATCAAATGTGAATGAGATCCTTGCTGGTTAGAGTAATCTTGGTTGTAGATTTTTCTCTTTCATCACTTGAAATATGTCCTGCCGCTCCCTACTTGCTTGCAGAGTTTCTGCTGAAAGATCAGCTGTTAACCTTATGGGGATTCCCTTGTATGGTTTTTTTTTTTCCCTTGCTGCTTTTAATACTTTTTTTGTATTTAATTTTTGATAGTTTGATTAATATGTGTCTTGGATTTATCCTGTATGGGACTCTTTGCGCTTCCTGGACTTGATTATTTCCTTTCCCATATTAAGGAAGTTTTCAACTGTAATCTCTTCACATATTTTTTCAGTCCCTTTCTTTTTCTCTTCTTCTTCTGAGACCCCTATTATTAGAATGTTGGTGCGTTGAGTGTTGTCCCAGAGATCTCTGAGACTGTCCTCAATTCTTTTCATTCTTTTTTCTTTATTCTGCTCTGTGGTAGTTATTTCCACTATTTTATCTTCCAGGTTACGTATCTGTTCTTTTGCCTCAGTTATTCTGCTATTGATCCCTTCTAGAGAATTTTTAAGTTCATTTATTGTGTTGGTCATCATTATTTGTTTGCTCTTTAGTTCTTCTAGGTCCTTGTTAAACGTTTCTTGTATTTTCTCCATTCTGTTTCCTAGATTTTGGATCATCTTTACTATCATTACTCAATTCTTTTTCAGGTAGACTGCCTATTTCCTCTTCATTTGTTTGGTCTGTTGAGTTTTTACCTTGCTCCTTCATCTGCTGTGTGTTTTTCTGTCTTCTCATTTTGCTTATCTTACTGTGTTTGGGGTCTCCTTTTCACAGGCTGCAGGTTCGTTGTTCCTGTTGTTTTTGGTGTCTGACCCTACTGGCTAAGGTTGGTTCAGTGGGTTGTGTAGGCTTCCTGGTGGAGGGTACTAGTGCCTATGTTCTGGTGGATGGGGCTGGATCTTGTCTTTCTGGTGGGCAGAACCACGTCCGTTGGTGTGTTTTGGGGTGTTTGTGACCTTATTGTGATTTTAGGCAGCCTCTCTGCTAATGGATGGGGTTGTGTTCCTGTCGTGCTAGTTGTTTGGCATAGGGTGTCCAGCACTGTAGCTTGCTGGTCATTGAGTGGAGCTGGGTCTTAGCACTGAGATGGAGATCTCTGGGAGAGCTTTCACCATTTGATATTACGTGGAGCTGGGAGGTCTCTGGTGGACAAATGTCTTGAACTCAGGTCTCCCACCTCATAGGCACAGGCCTGACACCTGGCCAGAGCACCAAGGCCCTGTCAGCCATCTGGCTCAGAAGAAAAGGGAGAAAAAGAAATAAAGAATGAAAGAACGAAAGAAAGAAAGGAAGGAAGGAAGGAAGGGAGGGAAAGGAAGGAAGTAATGAAGGAAGGGAGGAAAAATAAAATATAATAGTTATTAAAAATAAAAAAATAAAAAAGTAATAATAAAAAAGAGAGAAAGAAAGAAGAGAGGAACGAAATCAAAAAACAAATCCACCAATGATAATAAGCACTAACAACTATACTAAAACAAACAAACAAACAACCCCCCCCAAAAAAAACAGACAGACAGAACCCTAGGACAAATGGTAAAAGCAAAGCTATACAGAGAAAATCACACAAAGAAGCATCCACATACACACTCACAGAAAGAGAAAAAGGAAAAAAAATCTATATATTAAAAAAAAAAGAGAGCAACAAAATCAATAAACAAGTCTATCAATGATAATAAACTCTAAATACTAAACTAAGGTAAACATAAAACCAGAAACAAATTAGATGCAGAAAGCAAACCCGAAGTCTACATTTGCTCCCAAAGTCTGCTGCTTCAATTTTGGGATGATTCATTGTCTCTTCAGTTATTCCACAGATGCAGGTACATCAGGTTGATTGTGGAGATTTAATCAGCTGCTCCTGAGGCTGCTGGGAGAGATTCCCCTTTCTCTTCTTTGTTCGCACAGCTCCCGGGGTTCAGCTTTGGATTTGGCCCCGCCTGTGCGTGTAGGTCACCTGAGGGTGTCTGTTCTTCGCCCAGACAGGATGGGGTTAAAGGAGCAGCTGATTAGGGGTTCTGGATCACTGAGGCCAGGGGGATGGAGTGGTGTGGAATGTGGGGTGAGTCAGCGGCGGCAGAGGCTGGTGTGACGTTGCGATAGCCTGAGGCACGCCGTGTGTTCTACCGGGGAAATTGTCCCTGGATCACGGGACCCTGGCAGTGGCGGGCTGCACAGGCTCCTGGGAGGGGAGGTGTTGACAGTGACCTGTGCTCGCACACAGGCTTCTTGGTGGCTGCAGCAGCAACCTTAGCATCTCATGCCCATCTCTGGTGTCTGTGCTGATAGCCGCGGCTTGCGCCCATCTCTGGAGCTCGTTTAGGCAGTGCTCTGAATCCCCTCTCCTGCACCCCCCGGAACAATGGTCTCTTGCCTCTTAGGCAGCTCCAGACTTTTTCCCGGACTCCCTCCCGGCTAGCCGTGGCGCACTAGCCCCTTCAGGCTGTGTTCACGCAGCCAACCCCAGTCCTCTCCCTGGGATCTGACCTCCGAAGCCTGAGCCTCAACTCCCAGGCCCTGCCCATCCTGGTGGGGGAGCAGACAAGCCTCTCGGGCTGGTGAGTGCCGGTTGGCACTGATCCTCCATGCGGGAATCTCTCCGCTTTGCCCTCCGCACCCCTGTTGCTGTGCTCTCCTCTGTGGCTCTGAAGCTTCCCCCCCACCGACACCCCCATCTCCGCCAGTGAAGGGCCTTCCCAGTGTGTGGAAACTTTTCCTCCTTCACAGCTCCCTCCCAGAGGTGCAGGTCCCGTCCCTATTCCTTTGTTTCTGTTTTTTCTTTTTTCTTTTGCCCTACCCAGGTACGTGGGCAGTTTCTTGCCTTTTGGGGGGTCTGAGGTCTTCTACCAGCGTTCAGTAGGTGTTCTGCAGGAGTTGTTACACATGTAAATGTATTTCTGATGTATTTGTGGGAAGGAAGGTGATCTCCATGTCTTACTCCTCTGCCATCTTCAAGGTCTCCCAGATGTATGTCTTCAGACTATATTTAAAAAGTAAAGGTTTGATGAAGACAAGATCCAGTATAACAGTCATTTCAGATGGGGAGAGGTATGTGAACAGAACTGGAGAAGCACATAAGTAAATGTAACTTAGTATTCTAGCTCATGTATTGGATGGTGGGTAGATAGGTGATTTTTCCTTATAAAAGTAATAAATAAACAAGAACTGAGGATCATTTAAATCAAATTCTGTGCTACTGAGTATATGTCTATCTCTGTCTCGATCTCTATTTCTATCTATATATGTATATCTGGAGATGGATTCCCCAAGTTAAAATTCTGGCTCTGCACTCAATCTCTCTGTATCTTAGTTCCCTTCTTTGTAATATGGAGGTATAATAATTATACTTATTACATCTTGGTGAACATTAAATGAGCTAATACATTTAAAGTCCTTAAATCATTGTTTGGCATGGATTAGGGGATCAGTAAATGTTAGCAATTATGATTATTGTTTCTGAGAGAGAAAAGACTTTTTGGACACCATGCCCTCCTTTTCCCCTGGATTTGTTCATACTCATCCTGGTTTCTTTCTCTTCTGAGATAATTAAGGAAGGATTCCTGCACCTCTTTAAGGCCCCTCCTTCACTCAAACTCTGAATCCCATCCCCATCTCCGTTGCCTCCATGCTTCATTCCATAAACGATCCTGTCCTCTCTTGCTTCGCCAGTCTCTTTGTATCAGTAAGTTTTGGGCCAGGAAAACAGAAACCATTTTAGGTATTTCAAGCAGTGAGGGATCTATTACAGGGTGTGGGGGTGGGTGAAGGTCAGGAAAGCCATTTCGAGCTTTCAGGAAAACAATATCCACGCCGTTCTTTCCATCTGAGGCAACTTCCCTTCCCCTTTGATAAGTGAACTCTACACAGCCTTCAGGATTTGGCCTCTCAATCCCTACTTCTGGGAAGACTACTCGAAAATGTTAGTCTGCCCCAGTCTCCTAGAGGACACAGACTCCTGGGTCAAAGACAAAGGAAGGCTTATCGCTCACAGAAATAGCAGCTGCCAGAGTATCATTTTCTTGTACTTACTGGTTCTCTGAGTTCAGTTTCTACAGCGTGAGGTAATGAGGGTCAGGTGACACTTGCACATGCAGGGCGTTGTATTACAGGGGCAGAACCCTGGACTTAGAGAAGCTGAATCTTTTATAATGGGTTGCAAGTAAACCTGCCCAAAATTTATTCGGGGAGAGCCTTTATATTTATTTTACTGGACAGTAAAAAAACTTGTCCTTTCTCTGGAGGGAAATACTCTTTCTATCTCCCAAGGCTGTTTGCTCTGCAAGCATTCTTGAAAAGATAGTCTGAGCAAAAGGGCAGTGAATGTTTCTGCTCACAAGGCATGCAGAAATTTGAGAGACCCATGGAGAATTTGTCTCATACCACTTATTACAGGTTATTTTAACTGATTGTTCATTTGACACATTCTGTAACTGTACTGTAAGTTTCTTGAGGGCAGGGTACAATCTGTTTCCATTGCTTTATCTCTGGGACAGTGACTAGTGCATAGTAAATGTGAAGTAAATGTTTGTGGAATGAATGAATGAATGAATGAATGAATGCCCTCAGTTCTACTTGTGACACAGGGTTGGGATTGATGCTGCATATCTAGCTCTTCTTATCCAAGGCTAGTGCAGTATCTGGGAAGCAGTGGTGGGGTTCTAATGGGTCATAGATCCTCTGGGTCATGCTTGGGCAAGTATTTGGGAGTGTAATTGCAGGAATAGGAGGATGATGTGATTATGAGGTATCCCAATATCCTCCTTCTCCTTTCCCCTCTTCCAGAGCATGTAAGTTGGGTGTATAGAGCCTCAGGATAATTGCTGTGATATTTATTTGAAATCTAACTCTATCTCTAGGCTGGGGACTGGCGGGTATTTCTGGTACAAGAAGAATCTTTAAATAATCCTCAAAGAATTTTGATAAAACTGTTAACATCCATCAGAATGTAAACTCTACGAGGGTATTTTTGGAGATAATAAGGCCTTAATACATTTTGTAGATTGAAGTAAAGAATTTATTGTGTGCTCACTATATGCCCAGGCATGGGACTAGGTGTGGGGCTAAGCATTTAACATACTTCATTTAATTTGCACAGTAACCCTATGAAGTAGGTATTATATTAGCCCTATTTAGCTGACAGGGAAACTGAGACTTAGAGAAATTGACTCACCATGACAACGCCATTAGCAAGTGCTGGGCTGGTGTTCAGACCTAGGCATGACTCCACACAAAGCATCCCTCTGCCCATAAAATGCCAGTGTTGGAGGGTTATCGTTTATTGAGAAGGAGGGTGGTAGAATGTCAGCCTATACTATGTGTTTTCAGTGAATCAGTATCTGATCCTATGATTTGAAAATTTGTAGCTTGACAAGTATTGTGCACTTGAACAAGATCAAGTTGCTGACCTTTGAACCTTTTGGCCCTAAAAAATGTCCCTTTCACATATTTCCACTTCAACTGTGTGCTGTAAACATCTCAGAAAATGTGGTTTTCAAAAAAGTAGCTTCAAAAACATCAATATTCTGAGTACAGGATGTGCTTTGGTTCCCCACACATGCCTGGCACCGTAGTTTTACTATTTACCTAGACCCTGAGGTCATCCAGGGGACTTTTTCATAGAAAATAGGGACCAGGGAGAGGATGTTTCTCAACTAAGACCCATGAGGGCCAAAAAAGCACAGTGGAAAAGAACAATAATGAAGACAGCAGCTGCTGAAATCACTGAGCTAGTGAACAGCAGATGAGCCAGACCATCTTCTGGGCTCTTACAAATACTAAAGTTTATACTGCCAGAGTGAATTCCTGGCTGGAAATCTGAAGGGACAATTTGAGAAAATTCAAGCTCCCCAAAATGAATTTGCCGTTTTTAGCCATGACAAATCACCATAGCATTTAACAAGCGCAGTGATTACTGAGTTAGGGGACATAACCGGCATTGTTGCTCCAAGTGAATATCCGAGGCTCAATATTCATTTACATCATTAGTGTTATGAAATGCAGCAGGGATATATTCAGGAGCTCACTCTGTTGGCAGAGTCGGCCTGAAAGGAATCGCATCCTGTGAAGGACTGAACTGAAGGCCGAGCTTTAGTGTGATTGGCATTGGTTCCAGTCCTGTCAGCAGACACACAATTCCCTGTGCCTCACCCCGTTGTTAAGAGAAGGCTGGCAAGCCGGGAGACCCCGGGACAGGGACACAGCGGTCATCCTCATTTGCCTGCATTCGGTCACATAGTAGGTCACAAGTACTAATGATAATTTAATAAGCATATCAGTCAAATGGCAGATGACAATGTTTGATTTTGCTGTGGAGGTCGTAGATCTGAAAGCCAAGAAATTTCTGGAGTTTGTGGAAAATTAAACAAGATAAAATAGAGCTATTTTCCTTTCTTATCAAATTTGCTCTCCTTGAGAACAAATAAATACTTTTTCCCCCTGATAGACAAAATAACTGTTTTACAAGTTTAAGGTATAAAATGTTTTAAATTCAAAGTAACTATAGAAAAGAAAGTAAAATTCTAACCATTCAGTGACAACCACAGTGAATATTTTGGTACATATTTCTAACCTAGGTATAAATCCATTTATAAAACAAATTGGCATCGCACTATACATACTTTTGGTATCAGGCTTTTTTCCATTTTGTATGCTGTAAACATTTTATTGTCTTGATAAATAGTCATCTCTTACCTGTTTGTTTAATTTTTTGTGGCTGTTTGGTATTCCGTGATGCAAATGGGTGTGAAAATTTCTGGGGCTTTTCATACATAGGATGTAGAGGAAAGACACAGGTTTAATAATTCAAAAAGAGTCATGTACCACAATGTTCATTGCAGCTCTGTTTACAATAGCCAGGAGATGGAAGCAACCTAAGTGTCCATCAATAGACGAATGGATAAAGAAGATGTGGCACATATATACAATGGGATGTTACTCAGCCATAAAAAGAAACGAAATTGAGTTATTTGTAGTGAGGTGGATGGACCTAGAGTCTGTCATACAGAGTGAAGTAAGTCAGAAAGAGAAAAACAAATACCGTATGCTAACACATATATATGGAATCGGAAAAAAAAATGGTCATGAAGAACCTAGGGGCAAGACGGGAATAAAGAGACAGACCTACTAGAGAATGGACTTGAGGATATGGGGAGGGGGAAGGGTAAGCTGTGACAAAGTGGGAGAGAGGCATGAACATATATACACTACCAAACGTAAAATAGATAGCTAGTGGGAAGCAGCCGCATAGCACAGGGAGATCAGCTCGGTGCTTTGTGACCACCTAGAGGGGTGGGATAGGGAGGGTGGGAGGGAGGGAGACGCAAGAGGGAAGAGATATGGGAACATATGTATATGTATAACTGATTCACTTTGTTATACAGCAGAAACTAACACACCATTGTAAAGCAATTATACTCCAATAATGATGTTAAAAAAAAATTAAGACACAAGTTTAAACCACAGCTCTTCCAGGGCCTCATTTTTCCTCAACTATATAGGAGTACTAACATTTCACTGGCCTCCTTGGAGTGTTGTCGTGACAGTTAAGTGAGTTTCTGTGACGCCTAGAACAGGCTATGCTTGTAAAGGATTCTTGTTTATAGGTGTGTTTATGGGACGTGTGGGTAACACTTCACAGATGGGCCATAGCACTGGAGTCTGCCTAATCATTTGGTCTTAAAAATAGAAAAACAAGCCCACCAAACATCACAACCCAAGTTATGTCAAAACTTTAATCCCACAATTCCTCCTAATGCGGCTTTTAAAGTTTTGAGTAAAATAAAACTTAAAGAACCAGCACATACTTTTAAGGATTTGTCTTCTTTTCAACAAAGAGCTGGTGTGACTGACTCAAGCTCCTGTTTGCACATATGGGGAGGGCTTTAGTCTTCAAACAAAATCACTGGGGGGCTTTGATGTTGGGTGGGAGTTCAGGGAAGTCTCTCAGGGTCCAGGAATTAATATGTTTTGATGAATGCTAATTTTTAATAGTTCCCAGGTTAATATTCTTTTACCTAAAATATAGTGAGAAGAACTTGCCACTCAAACCTCTGAAATGAGCAGGGGCAAAATCCAGATCCTTCAATATTTCCGGTTCCCAAACCCTACTCCGCTTTCCTTTGACAACGGGAAACTCTGTTTAGACAAACTACTCCCAAAGTAAGCAGCGCTTGACCACGTCCTGCTGCTACAGATGGCCCTCCTGGGTTATCCTACGTGGGTTATCCTAATGTTCTGACGAGAGGACAGGGCTGGCAAGGAATTGTGCTCTCCGTTCTACAAGGTGCAAAACGTTAGGTCTTGTGTTGATCACAATCCAGGGGGAGGCAGGATTTATTTTAAAAAAAAAAAAAAAGAAACTAAAAGAATTCAACTTCTTTACATTGATTGCTGCCCAGACTAAAAGTTAGTGCACCATTTTTAATGTTAGCAAGAACGTCTCTGATAAGGAATGAACATATGATCAACTTTTGTTGCAGAGAAAGATGATTTTAGGAAGAGGTTACGAATCCTTCCACTTGGAGGAAATGAACTTGACGGCTTCTGCCTCTGTATTGTTACAGTCATTACCCCCCGCCCCCCCCTTTCTTTTGGAAATAAGTCCCCTGGAATGGCCGGGCGATGTGGGAAAATATTGTGACACACAGGCCTGTTTACGTTTTTGGGGGCGGCTGTTTTGTTTGCCTCGCCGCCCCCGGGCCCCTCCTTTTCATGGTTGGCGGTCCCCGACAGCTCGGATTCCTCCGCTGACATCTGCTATAATGAGAGCTCTGACGGGAATAGATTTGCAAAATGATGGGCTCACAATAGGACGGAGCTGTTCCCCAAACTTCGCTCGAGATAAGCAGATGGGGTCTGAAAACAGAGCATTTGAACCGATTAGGTCGAGGTGAACGCCTTTATTCAGCGCACACTGAAGAGCTATTCTGCTGCGACACCCACCCCAACTTCTCTGCCGACCCCCTCCACCCCTCACCTCCCCCGGGTTGGAAACGGGAGGGTTGCCGATGGATGGCTTCCTTTCTCTGCCTCCTGCACACTCGCCTGGAGTCCGGCCCTTCCCGTCCCTAAAGCAGAAGCCTGCTGGGCACCTACCTCGTGCCAACGGGCTGAACGACAGAGAAAATCCACCCCGCACGCCGCATAAAGAGAAGCTGGGGCAACACATGGGGCTTTCCCACTCGGCACAAATGATGGCTGTTTGTGCTAGTTAACCTTTTCCAAGCCCGGGTCGCTCCTGCTGGGAGGCAGGGGCAAGCTGCAGGGAGAGCAAGCCTGGCAGAGCCCAGAGTCGCCAGCACGCCCGCCCAGGGGGCCCCCAGCGTGCGCCGCCGCCTTCGCAGAATACCAGAGGCCCCCATCCCACTCTTCATACGTCAGCCGGCTCCATGTGCTGGTGACAGTTTGGATTCCAGAAGAGAAGGGCCTCCAGGACAATTCTGCAGACACTTCCTGGTAATTCTGATTGCCTGGCACGGTTTACCTTCGGAAACTCTGAAAAGGATGAAATGGAAACGTTCCCATCCCGGGCTTGATTATTTTCAGCGTCTCCGCTGGCTGTGTCAAGAGCAGCCTCCTTTGTACTTTCCAAGCCTAAGGTCAAGTCGGTAATACACTTTTTAATAACTTGTGCCCCAAGCGTATTGACTGAAGCAGAACCAAGACGGGGTGATTGCACAAGTACATTTCTAAGACCCATTCCCTGGGTCTCTGGGGAGAATTCTGACAGTGTCAGAGGGGTAATGCTATCCAAGGGAGAACGAGGACAGAAGGTGACCGTAAAGGAAATTTTGGGAAATAGCTTTTCAGGGCAGGGGGAGGTGAGGGAAGCAGAAGTTAAAAAGCGCTGGGAGTTCAGTGCTCCAGTGGAGGGCTGGTACTGCCGCACCACTGAAATAGCCAAACATTGTAGAAGGAATCAGATTTATGCAAATTGCAGGTTGAAATAATCTGTGGAAATGCATTTATTCCAGCTGCCAGGCTTCTGAAGAGCAGGACTCGGACCCTGCAGTACACTCCAGAGAGTAGCCTGTAGAGCTCATATTCTCAAACCCCGCATCCCTGGCTATCTCCTGCTGCCAGCCCAGACCGGTGGGTTTTTGTGCTCAGTGCAGTTTGTTTATGTGGTGGTATCGTTCAGAATGGGGTGTTTACCTGGCAGTGAATATCCTTAGAACAGAGGGTGTGCTAAGGCACGGTTGAAATAGTTCATTAACCGAGAAGGCCATCACAGCACTTCCATGAATAGATCAACAAAATCTAGCATTACAGGCATTGCATTCTGCGGAAATCCACCTTAGAGTTATATCCTTGTTTATCAAAAGAAATCATAGAGGATTCACTAAAACTTAATATTTGTGGCCGTCAATAGTGGTAAAGAGAAGAGTGAAGTAACTGGGTGCAAAGGTTGGGATCTTGAGCTACTTTTTATTGGGATCGTCTGAGACGAAATATAAGTAAGGGATGCGAATCATCTCCATTTTTAGGTCATGTCGTTCATGGAAGCTCTCAGGTACTTGGAGGGTAGGCATTTATTGGTTTTCATAAGACCATGGGATTAAGTATTAAAGCTAGTTTGCATTGGTGCTTTTTTTTAGGTACAAACTCTCGTGGTCCTTTAGAAACATAAAATGGTAGAAAGAATGTTGAGTTTTGGGTTCACAACATTTGAACTTTGGCTCTACCACTCACTGGCTGTGTGACTTTGAACACATTTCTTAACTTCTCTGAGTCTTGGTGCTATGGACTGAATGTTGTGTCCCCCTAACATTCATGTAATTGAAGACCTAACCCTCTGTGTGATAGGAATTGGAGGTGGGGCCTTTGGGAGGTACTAAGGTCATGAGGGTGGAGCCCTTAAGACTGGAATTAGTGCCCTTAGAAGAAGAGACGTGACAGAGATGACCTCTCCCTTCACCATGTGAGAATACAGCAGGCTGTTGCAAGCCAGGAAGCCAGAGTAGCTTAAATATACTTCAGAAAAGCGAACTATGTCTTACTCTGCCTGAGGATTATATTATTTCTCCCCAAAGATAGCTTGGTAATTCTGTTATAGGAATATCATTACTGATTCTCTGTTATTCTTTCTTGAGGACTAAAAGGTGTAAATTGGAAAGTTCTGCATAGTTGAAAGACGAAACACACCAGGATGATTGGCTTCTTGCAAATAGCATAGTTGGTTAAGAGAGCAGTCTCTGAAATCAGACCGCCAGGGCCACGTGCCCAGTTCTGCCTCTTACTGGCTGTGTAATAGTGAGAAATTTATTAACTGATGTTTCCGTTTCCTCATTTGTAAAGTGGTAACAATAACAGCATTTACGTGATGGGGTTGTTATGAAGATAAACTGAGTTAATAGACATGAAGTGCATCGACCAGTGCCAAGCTTGACCTGCTGTCGTCATCATCACCATCATCGTCATGCTGCGATGAACAGCTTTGTAGTGAAATGTCTGCATGCCTTAAGATATATCCCCAGAAGAGCTGAATTGCTGAGGCAAAGAGCATTTGCCACACAGCTCCTTTAAGACTCAAGAACCCCATCTAATGGAGCCGGTAGTTAACCTAGCAGCCGGGCCAGGTGTGTTTTGTCATTAGCCTTTCTTGGACTCGAGAGGAGGCAGCGCTGATCAAAACCAGATTCAGGTGCTGTAATGCTGAGCTTCTCTTGCCACTGTGACAGCAAAGGTGTCCCCGAGAATATTTCCTGGAGATGTCTTGTGATTCTCTTGGCACTTAGCTCACCCACGTCCTATCTGTTGATGGATCTGGGAACAGTACTTCTGTTCGTTCTGCCCCCGAGCAGCCATTCATCACGAGACACCCTGTCAGGGAATACCCAGAGCCATTGTGACAAATAAATGTACTTAGTGAATCGTACAGTTCAAGTGACTCAGAGTCGATTCGGTCCAGCCTTACTGTGTCACTGGGCTGACGGTCATTCTGGTGAGTGGCAAGGTTGATGGCTGCCTGGGTTTGCTGGGTTTGTTCACTGGTAGCATTTTAAAGGGAGGACTCGCCCACGGTTGGCTGTCACTTGGTGTGAATAGGGGAGCAGGCATGGGGGAGGGGGCCAGGGAAGCATGTCTCCCTGGTTTTGGAACGAGAAGGGCACACTTGGGAAATGTGACCGTGCATTTCTCTCTTGCTCCCACTCCGTGCCTCGAGGAAGCCTGGCTGGGCGTGACAGGGCCCTGTTGTAGCCAACTTTTTGATTCCTCTCTATAGACCCAAGCTCTCCTCCCAGACAAAAGGAAGGGGTCGGGGTGGCTGGAGAGACTCAAATCACTGGGCCTACTTCCTCTTTCATCTTCCTTTGTAGGTGAGATAAAGGCCAGAGAACAAACAGATAATAAAAAAACAAGAAATCCTTGAAAAAGGATAGGCAGAATAGGTCTTGGGGGCTGTGAAAATAAGCCAAAAGAGAAGGTCAGATTCTGTTACCCTTTCAACCTGCTTAAACTGAGTAGAAAGACAGAATAATTGAATTAAATTGGCAGAGGGAACATTTTTTGAGGAGCAGAGGTTGGGTAATCACTATGTTTACCCAAAGTCTGTAGCACATGCCACGTCCCCAAACATGCCTGTTCAGTGAGTAGATGAATGAATGAGTGATAATGACAACAAGGTTTCAGAAGCCTGGATTTTTGATCTTTCATTCATCACTTACTATCTCTGTGGCCTTAGGCAAGTCCCTTACACATTCTGAATCTGTGTTCTTACCTCTAAAACGAGACTAATAATACTGTCTTGCAGGGTTGTTGAGAGGTTTAAGATAATATATGTAGGCATTCAATGCACAGAAGATATTATTAAGCAATTATTGTTTTATATTAATATCACTTAAAGCAGGAGTTGTCAAGCTTTTGGAGTATGGGCATCCCATTATAATGTTAAAGTAATTTGCAGATACCCCTCATGCTAGGATATGTATTATTGACGGAGAAAATAATACAGTAACATTTTGGAATGAATTTCTATTTGATTAATCACAGCACATCTACATACATAGTTGGTCAGATGAAAACGAGGCGACATTTATTCTCTCTGAAGACAAAGCACAATGCTCATATAAGTTATCGTGGGCCCTTGCAAAAGCCGTACAAGCCTCCAGGTGACTGGGAGCCACCATCTGAAAGGACTGGACGATGGGGGGCCATCTTTAGAAGAGAGGATTCATGTATCTTAGCTATGGATACTGAGCCAAGTTAGATGTAGGAGATGGCCTTGCCATACAAAGATAGTTCTTCAGACTCACATATTTCAAAGTTGGGGTTATTTTCCTCTCTGGGAGCGAGAGGTGTGGGCTTTTCCAGCCAAGAGAGCCTGCTAGATACCAGCTCCTTCCATAATCCTCATAACAATGGGACTTGTTTCCAAGCTGACCTGCAGAGGAGAGCAGTTGTTGCGGTGGACGGTTTGACTCCCCGTGCACTTTCCAATCCAAACCATTGTGAACTCGTGTCTTAGCAGAGCCCTGGGATGAGGGCTTGTTTGCAGGTAGCTTATTTAGGGAAGTAATTTCAAGGAGTGTGTTGTGTGTGTGGGGGGGTAAGACAGGGAAATTGGGAAGATTGGAAAGCTAGTTGGAGGGTGTATTGTTCCCCGGTTACTGATGAGGGCAACTGGAATGCAATCCCATTGGGGACCTTTAAGAGCTGTGTGGAAGGCACCTTAAAATCCACTGAGACATGAAAGGGTGGGGCATTGTTTTCACTGGCTCCTGTCTTCTGATGGTCAGGGTTGTCCCATGGGGTGTTAATTCCCTTTTCCTTCTAGGTTTGCACCTGTGTCAAGATGGCTGGATGAGGCTGTGATGGAAAACGTGAGAGATGTGGGTGTGGATGAGACACGAGATTGCCAGATAATTCCTGGACACGGTTGGTGCCGCAGCAAGGGCTGGGTCAAAAAGTGAACTAGGAACACGGGAGGTGGGACACAAGAGGTGCCCGACCTTTCACTTTAGGAAGACAGAGTTCTTGCCGCTGGCCGGACGGGGTTTGAATTCTGCAGACACACCTTTATTAGCTTAAAAGAAACTGGTAGACGTTGATGTTCTCAGTGCAAGGCCAGATCAAGGCAGCAAGGGGAATCAAGATTTCTGAAGCTATAGAGACCTCCATGTGAGCAGACCCCCAGCCCAGGACTTCTTGGGAAAAACAAGCGCAACAAAGGGGAAAGTAGAGCTGAGATCAGGGCTGGTCACTGTCAGTACCTGTTGGGCATCATCTCTGTACCATGTATTGCGTTTGCTGCTGGAGCTAGAAGGGTTAACGGACCACAGTGCGTGTCATAGCCTACAGTCCATAGTACACAGAGGAGTATGACGTGACAAAATAAAGGAAGAGTTTACTTCCTAGTTGGGGAGACAGGCAAACACTGTAGTGGATGGAAACATGAAAACCTCTTGCAGCTGGGGAGGGAATGGCTGAATCCTCCTGTAGTCCTGGAGGAAGGCTTGCACAGAAGGCAGTAAATAATTAAGCTGGGTCTTGATGGATGAGTAGGAGTCTGCTAGGTGGTGACAAGGATGAAGGGCATTCACACAAGGACAGAGAGGGATGGCAGAGCATGTGTGTTTTGGGCATGCCATGAAGTCTTCACATGGCCATTCTTTCTCTCAAGGGTTCCTGGCTCAGGCCACTATTTTAGATAGTGTTCTTGTTGTTTGTTTTGCTTTTGGTCATAAGAAATAGAGGGTTCCTGTGGAGGGTTGTTTATTGTAAGGTGATACATAGGAGATGAGGGAGTACACGTAGATTGGGTCTTTGATAGGCCAGGAATGATAGACTCAACCCTTTGCCCTGAGGTCCAAATAGAGTGAAATCTCTCCTGCTCCCCCCATCCCCTACCTGGGACTGCCTGTGCCAAGGAGTTGTGGGTGGTTTGTTCCCTTTATAAGGTGAAATAGGCATGTCGGCCATCAGGGTTTTCCAGTCTTCTGTGATTCCTGTCCTGGGTCTTCTGGGTCATTTATACTCACCGCTCACTCTTCACACTGGTCAAGCAGAGTTTGTCGTTTGTCCCTTTGAGGGATGTCTGGGCCACTTCAGTGGCCACCACATCCCTTTTCACTTCTCGACGGCCCTCTGTGGTGCCCATCTCCTGCCACCACTAGCCCGTCCAGCATCCTTTACCTTCTTCCCTCCTCTTCCTGTACCACTGCTCTCAGAATGGGACCTCATAACCCTTACTTCTGTCTCAAAGTGGGTTATTCAAATCCATGATCTTGTCAACCTCATTTCTCATGGCTGGATCCCGGCATCTCCCTGACTTCAGTCATCAGTGAGCTGTGTGTGTGTGTGTGTGTGTGTGTGTAAGGGGACTGGTTGAGGGCTGGAAGGGCTTCCTGGGACCTTGGTAATCATACAGCTAGGCACCTGCTTACTCCAGTAACATAAGGCTTGTTCTCGTCTCCTTGATGTGTGGACCTGATATTCATTGTGTGTCTATTCCAGTCCAAGCTTGTGCCCTGTTTCCAAAAAGTGTCATCACATCAACTCTGTGAGAAACTCATCATTTCACTTTGTGGATGAGGAAACAGACTCAGAGGGTTAAGTAATTTGTCCAACATTACATAATTTCTAGGTGGCTGATCTAAGACTCCATTCCAAGCATTAAAAACATAACAGTTGAAGTGAATTAAATTACTATCTGCTTCGTACCTGGTACTAAGTAGCTAGTATAGAGAACTTGGTGCTTGGGGACAGCGTGAAGGGTAGACTTTAAGTTTACTCTCAACACATGACTGAGATGCAAACCCAGGATGTCAGAATAGACTTGATTCAAATGCAGAGTTTTTACTTCTTAGTCATTGTGTGATCTTCAGTAGGCTACTTAAATAAGCCTCATATTGTAAGGCCGGGCAGTAGGATGCATGGGGAATAATAAAGAGATCGGGCTGCCTAGAATGGAGGGTTGAAAGAAGAAATGTGGATGAAAGAGGTAGATTGGGATTCATATTGGACTTTAGTCATTTGTGGCTGCCCGTCACCTTTGAACATTCTCTCTACATTCTGATAGCTTCTCACCTTGCGTTATCCTGATGGAAGATTATGCATTTTCTCTTGACTAATTTTGGACACCTTTCGTCGAGTGCTGCTTTTGGTTGGTCTAACTGGGAGCGGTACTTGTTGGAATTAATCGTCTGATTTTCCGGAAGGAGGTCATAATAGAGGACTCCCTTCCAATCCCACCCTATACACAACATCACCTTCTTTGGATGAAGACCGGGCTTTGGTGTGGCTGGTGGTGGTTCATGTAGCTTGCCCCACGATCTCTTCTGTTCCACATTATTGTCAGTCCATGTCCCTGGACTCTTGCACCTGGGATGCCTGTGTGTGACAGGTTCTGTCAGTTGGGTCCACCCTTAAGAGACTTGATTCAGAAGACAGCAGTGGGAGGAGATGGCCGCACGTGGGGGAGAGTCAGTTTTCTGGGTGTGGTGGGGCAATGATGTCCACTTCATCTGGGGCAATGGTGGAAGCTTCTGGTATTTGGTCCCAAGAGATGATGCTGAGTAGAGTTAGCAGTGATGTTTCTCTAGAGAATCCCATAGGATGGCTGGGATTCCTGGTCAGATGGCTTCAGGTCTTCTTGTCCCTTTCAAAGATTCTATGAGCTACTTCACATAACTTTTAATAAATCCTTCTCTGCTTAAACCAGCCAAAGTAGATTCTGTTATTTGTTACTAGGAACTCTGACAGATACAGCGTCAGACTGCAGCAAGCCTGTGAGCCAGTTTATGGCCTGGAGTTCAAAGAACATCTGTGCATCTTTCTCAAAAGTCACAATTTCTTTAATTCTTATATCCTGACAGAAGTGTTTTTTTTTGTTTTGTTTTGTTTTTTTTTTTTGTGCGGTACGCGGGCCTCTCACTGCTGTGGTCTCTCCCGTTGCGGAGCACAGGCTCTGGACGCGCAGGCTCGGCGGCCATGGCTCCCGGGCCCAGCCGCTCCGCGGCATGTGGGATCCTCCCGGACCGGGGCACGAACCCATGTCCCCTGCATCGGCAGGCGGACTCTCAACCACTGCGCCACCAGGGAAGCCCCTGACAGAAGTGTTTTAATTTCTGCTGGGCCTTCAAAGCCATTAAAGTATTTCTATTGCCTTTTGAACATTGCTCAAAATTTTTTAATTTTCTGATTTATGATGATAAAAAAGGAAAAAGTATGGAGGTATAATCCACAAGCATACCGTTATTTTACATCCTCTTTCAGAAGAAGCTATTTAAAATTATTTTCAATGAATTTTCTTTCAAATCTTAAAAATGTCCTCTGTGACTCTTCGTTCTTTCCTCTGAGCAGGGCCTTGCTAAAGGCTGTCTTTAAAAGCTAAATGCTAGGGATAACAGAGATCCAGTTGGAGAGAAAAGACATACCCAATTTTTTTTTTTTTGCTGTATGCGGGCCTTTCACTGTTGTGGCCTCTCCCGTTGTGGAGCACAGGCTCCGGATGCGCAGGCTCAGCGGCCATGGCTCATGGGCCCAGCCGCTCCGCGGCATGTGGGATCTTCCCGGACCGGGGCACGAACCCATGTCCCCTGCATTGGCAGGCGGACTCTCAACCACTGCGCCACCAGGGAAGCCCCATACCCAATTTTTTGAATTAAAAATTTAATAATTCAAAGCACAGCTCAAGTAATACATTTCCCAGAGACCAGCCTCTCTTCTGACACTGGGCTGTCTTGTGGGTATCTCCTAATCAGAAAATATCAGAAAAGAAGTTTTAGTTCATCTAACTCTAAGCACTCCCCTAAAATGGTCTATTTAATTTGTGGGTCATCCATCAGGTGGATCAGGCCACTCTCGAACTTCAAGCAGGCTGACTCCATTTCATGTCTGGCGTCAGCAAAGGCATCCCAACCACTTCCTTCACATCCTGCTCTCGGCGCTATGGCTTTGACTACTTCTACGAAAATCTCTTGCTGCAGACTGCAAGCTTCCCAGTCCACAATTTTTTTGGTGAAGGAGTGGCGGCTTGCAGTAAAGGCAGGGCGATGTAGATATGCAACTCCATGATTAATTAATTATACTGGTTTGACCAGAGCCAGACGAAGCAGCTACTTGCCTGCCTCACCCAGAAAGTTCTTAAGCAGACAGACTTGGATGGATGTGTATTTACAAAAGGGACATATATATTGGGGTTGTCTTACTGTGTTACCAAACTGGTTTGCCCAAACTTGTTCCTTCCATTATCATGTCACCACTGTGCAGGGAATAGAATGACTGGACAGCCTGGTCTGGACAGCCTTGTCTCACTGCTGTCCTGGTCTTCCCTGGTGGTCCCCTTAGCAGACCTGTGACTGGTTGGTTCTTTTCCCAGGGCTCTTGCACCACGGCAGGTGCCTGGGGTCAAAGCTAGGCAAGAATCTGTGCTCTCTGCCAAAGCTGGCAGACACCAGTTGTATTAAATGGATAAGTATTTTCTCACAGCTTCTGTCATTTGTTTACCGCCCCTCTATTGTAGAGCCCTGTTTTTCTTTAAATGTTTAACTCTACCTATTTATAGAAATGCTACTTGAACTTGAATTAGATTGTCTGTTTCGCTCCCCATCAGGCTTACCTCCTAAATTCTTTGTATGTGGAATTTTTGTTTTAGTCCTTCTTTTAGAAAATACCAATTTGTAGAGAAACAAAAACAAATTTCCATCTCTTCCAACTTTATTCTTGTTTGTTTTTAAACCTCAAGATAAAAACATCAGATGACAGTGGCTCCTTTGAATGATTGCTTAGCCTCAGGTCAGTATACTGTGTCCGTTAATTACGATGAGGAAATATTAAGTAGTACATCAAGTTACGAATTTCTTACGTTTGCAGGTCCTCTGTTAAGGTTAATGTTTCTCCAACTTTTCTTTAAACAAGTTTCCAAGGATTAACTAATTAACTGTACTATGTTGTATTGGGTTGGCCAAAAAGTTCCTTTGGTTTTTAAGTAAAAATAAAAGATACATTTTTCATTTTCACCAAGGACTTTATTGAACAATGTATTCGCCCTTTTGTTCCATTACCTTCTGCCATTTTTCAGGCAACTTCATAATTGCATCTTCCCAAAACTTTTTATCTTTTTGAGCAAAGAACAGTTCCAGGTGCCTTTTACAGTCTTCCAGGAAATTGAAATTTTTTCCATTAAGAGAATTTTGTAAAGACTGAAATCAATGGAAATCTGAAGGTGCAATGTCTGGTGAATACAGTAGATGAATCAGAACTACCCAGCAGAGCTGTAACAGTTTTTGCCTAGTCATCAAAGAAACAGGCGGTCTTGCGTTATCCTGATGGAAGATTATGCATTTTCTCTTGACTAGTTCTGGACACCTTTTGTCGAGTGCTGCTTTCAGTTGGTCTAACTGGGAGCGGTACTTGTTGGAATTAATCGTTTGGTTTTCCGGAAGGAGCTCATGATAAAGGACTCCCTTCCAATCCCACCGTATACACAACATCACTTTCTTTGGATGAAGACCGGGCTTTGGCGTGGTTGGTGGTGGTTCATGTAGCTTGCCCCACGATCTCTTCTGTTCCACATTATTGTACAGTATCCACTTTTCATTGCCCATTACAATTGGTTTTAAAGATGGAACGTTTTCATTACGTTTAAGTAAAGAATCGCATGTGGAAATACAGTCAAGAAGGTTTTTTTCCACTTAACTTATGTGGAACCCAAACATCAAAGCGATGAACATAACCAAGCTGGTGCAAATGATTTTCAGTGCTTGATTTGGGTATTTTGAGTATGCCGGCTATCTCCTGCGTGGTACAATGTTGATTGTTCTCAATTGATGTCTTGATTTGATCACTATCAACTTCAGCTGGTCTGCTGGACCGTGGAGCATCGTCCAGTGAGAAATCTCCAGCACAAAACTTCGCAAACCACTTCTGACACGTTCGATCAGTCACAGCTCCTTCTCGAAACACTGCACAAATCTTTTTTGGGTTTCAGTTGTGTTTTTACCTTTCTTGAAATAATAAAGCATACTGTGCTGGAAATGTTGCTTTTTTCTTCCATCTTCAGTATTAAAATGGCTACACAAAAATTCACCAATTTTGATGGGTTTTTTTACATGCACGCTGATATGACAGCTGTCACATACAATCTAACAAACTTGTTTCAAATGAAGTTAAAGACAACTGAGGGCTGCTAGAGCCGTCTTACGGAAAAAAACCAGACGAACGTTTCGGCCAACCCAATATTTCTGTAACCAAGCAAAAACTCATTCCAACGTGCATAGGTACTCTCACACATCTTTCTGATACGTGACGTTAGCTAGAGCACAAACATAAACTCTATTTAGTCTTTCTCTAGGTGAAATCATCAGTGAGTTAAAAATCCAGAAAGCCTTTCTATTCTCCATATAAAATGGAAATTAGGAGCCTTTCTTTCTTTTATTTTAAGTAGATTATTGCTCCATTGTACATGAAACATCACATATGATGGTTTGCTCTCTTGTTCCAACGAAATATCTCTTTTTATTACACACAGTTAGCATATCATTAGAAAGCAGGCAGTTGGAAAACATCATATTTGTAGTTCACACTTTTTTTGGAGCCACCCCTTCTGTAGCAGTTAAAGGCCTCGATTTGCACTTCACTGATGAGGGGCCAGAACACTGAGGGATTTAGCTTTTCAAGCTCAGATTCAACTCCAATGTGCTGGAATGGAATACAAAGTACAGCTCTGCATTCATTATCACTTAATTATACAACTAGTTGGGTTTTCAAAGGCATTTTCCTCCCCACAGCAAAATCTGTGCCAGGTACTTTTGTTTCCCTGGAATGACATTTTCATATTAAAAAAAATTAAGTTTTCTTCCACCGCAAACTTAGGAATATTCTTATGTTACTTTTTTTCCCCTCTAATGGTGTGTTTGAGAACATAGGCCACTATTCTTTTTTTTTTTTCCAGTAAGTGGTCTTAAATGTAAAACAGCAACTGTAGTCTTTGCCTTTCAGATGGTTAGCCAAGGAGGAAAATAATCAAACTCATTTTGCGCTTCTCTGATTTCATATTTATCGCAAGTTTAAGAGTCACTAACGCAAAAACTAAGGACAATGACTCTTTGCATTCTCTAGACTCGGGTTTTTCAGCCTCGGCTCTATTGCTCTTTGGGGCTGGATAGTTCTTTGTTGTGGAGGGCCTGTCTTGTGCGTTGTAGCTGTTTAGCACCCTCCCTGGCCTCTATCCACAAGACGCCAGGAGCGCTCTCTCCCTTCCTTGCCCGCTGCCAGTCGTGACAACCCCAAAGGTCTCCAGGTATTGCCAAATGTCCCCTGATTGAGAACCACTGGTCTAGAACTATGAGGGACTAAAATGATAATTATCTATGCACTATGGTTTCGAACTCTCTCTCTGCAGGTATAATTGAGAATTGTTTTCAGAGGTCCTCAGTTCTTCATTTTAGAGCCTATAGTAGACTTCCGACAGACGACTTGGATTTGGAGGCTTTTATATAAAACTGCTTCTGAAAAAAGCTTGAGTGGAATTGCCGAGGGACATCATCTCTCAGACTCTGTCCTTGCCCCCTGCTACCTCCTACCCATTTTCTATAGCGAAACTGCTTTTATTAATCAGGACTTTTTCAGTGGCAAGGGACAAAAAAAAGACCTAACCCAGATGGGCTTAAGCAAAGAGGGGAAGGTATTTGCTTATGTAATTGATATTCAGGGTCATAACTGGCCTTAGGCGTGGCTAGATCGGCTGTGAATTCGTGTCCTCAGGAATCTTTCTCTTTCTTGGATCTGTCCTCCCTCCCTGTGGCTTCATTCTCCTTTTCACATGATGGCAGCAAACAGCCAAAGGAGCTACAGGTTTCTCTCCTGCTGGCTTACCAAACTCCATGGAAAGAGTTCCCCCTTCCTGAGAGTTCATGCAAGCATCCTGACTCTCCTTGGCCTGGATGAGGTCACATGTCCTTCTCTGAATCGGTTACTGTGCCATTTCTGGGACACATGCCCCATTGGACACATGAACTGAGAGTGGAGGGTGAGCATTTCCCCAAAGGACTATTAGCAGACTCTCACCTGAAGAAACAGGAATGGATGCTGGGCAGACAGCAATAGGTGTCTTAGGTGTCTGCTGCACAGTCAAGACGACTGTCCTGAAAGGTTCCCAAAGTTTCACTGGAGGGCAGGCCACCGGGGCTGTTGGCTATAAATTCCATGAAAGGAAGCAAAATCTCGCTGAAAAGGTAATGAGAGGGAGAAAATAAAATATACCAGTACTTCTCAGGAGAGAACCATAGTGATAGGAATAAAAATATGGCCGATTCTCTTGGGAAGGGACCAGGACTCCCAAGGAGCAGGCTCGAATCTGAGCACTCCTTTCCCAAACTACTCTCTAAGGAGACTGGTCAGGGTGCTTCCCGGGCTTCTGTTTCACAGAGTGGATTAAAGCACAGGTGAGGCAAGAGCGTAGCTTTCCAATTCCTATGAGTGAAGCTAGTCCTTTAAACAAAAGTTTAAAAAGTATATTTATATGTTTAAAGACTTACTGTAATGTAAAGATGTGTAAAAATTTAAGGAATACCAATTGGAAAGGCGTCAAAGCATTACCGACCTCACCGAGGATGTTACATTATTGGCCAACTTGGAGACCATGGAACACGTGTCTATTTGGCCCTGCTTTTAGTTGTAGTTTTTGACGATGCAGAAACATGTCAGTGGCTCTTTTGAGTAAGTGAATGTGTTTATATATGTCTCTAGAGAGTGTGAGAGTAAAGTCAGGAGAGAGAAGAAAAAGGAGAGTTGAGCAATGGAATGAACCAGCTTGGAATACCTTACACCCCCAAGTGAGGGCTAAGGGTGTTTTTATAGTGATAATCTTTGTTACATCCAATATATATATGAAGGTATATACACGTATACGTTATATACACACACATATAATTTTATTACATACATTTTATAATATACTTATATAAATGTATATAATTGTAAATTATATAAAATATAATTCTACTAAACATATCTTAAAAAAATATAATATTTATTTTGGTTCTCTTTTACTTCTTAGACTTTCTAAACATCACTGGGATCCAACTGAAGGTCATGATGAGGCCAGCATCCTAAGTGAATGAAATTCTCTTCTCAAAGGTATTTCTATCCTCCTCACCATTTCTTCTCTGGGGGCTTTAAAAATTAGGGCTTCGTCTGGGAGCCTCTCGAGAGTTAGGATGGAAAATCCTGTGCCCCGGCCTCAAGGAAGGGAACCTTGACAGCTCTCCAATGTGGTCGGGTAATGTCTTTCACTTACTAGCTTGGGAACACCCAACGACTTGTAGTCTCTTGGTAGAAGAGGGGGCTGGACCTGATGTGCATGGACAGGATACAGAAGAGAACTGCATTGTGCTGAAGTGCAACTGGGATTAAGGATGGGCTGAAAACCAAATTGCAGCCATTAGAGAAGAGGCAAAATAGAAGATTATTGATTTCGCTTCAAAGTTTTCTGTTCTCGAACGCTTATGACCCAGCTTCTCTCGAGCCTACAGCACAAAGCAAGGGAGCCCAGGGTGGGAGTGTGATACAGTAATTTCATCACAAATGAAAAGAGTGCTTCAGGGGGATTTAAAGAAAATTATATCTCCACGTTAGGACTCCCTGGGTTCAGAAGTCTAAAGGGCTAAGATGAAACAGGATGTGGAAATTGTTATTATGTGTTTAGGGAAGAAAAGAGAAAGCCTCCCTGTTAGGATTTATTCTATACCATGTATAGGTGTGACCTCTGAAAGCTAGCTGGGTTGTACTGCTCAAAACAGGAATTCAGAATAAAAATGTGAGTTGACTAGGGTCAGTATCCCCATGTATAACATCCAGTACCTGCTCTGCTCAGAAGTGATGCTAAGTTGGTTCAGGCTTGGAAATTAACTTCGATTTACCATTTTCTTTTCTTCGGCAGTACCATCTGTATTTTATACAAAGATGCTTTTTCGGTTGTTTTTTAAATCGCACTTTCAAGCCTATCTAGAGGTGTTCAGTCTCGGCTCAGGGGCTGAGATTTAATTTTTTTCCCTTTGAAAATGGCAGATTTGGAAATGTTTCGGCAAAATAGTTCTTCCTTGAGCCTCGTAGTTGGGTGATTAACTTCAGAAGGAGTGAGATACTTTACAGACTTACTCTTATATTTCCACCCCCCACCCCGATTCTTCAGCAACAAACATTGCATGATTGAAGCATAAAGTAGTTTAAGGTTAATACTACCAAATGTCACAGATGGCGTGAGGAGACCCCGGTGTGAAAAGATCACCCTAGGCATACAGCTGCTGTGCTTTACAAGTTATCTCATTCTGGCATCAGATAGGCTGGATTTAAATGACATCTTAATTACCTGTTGGCTGTGTGACCTTGAGCAAGTTATGTAACAGCCTTAAGCCTCAGTTGGCCTCATCTATAAAATGGGGAAAATATTGTAGCTACGTCAAAGGATTCTTGTGAGGATTGACTAAAATATTGCATGTAAAACGTTTAGAACACTTAGTACTTACCTGGCCCATAAGCATTTATTTATTTAGTTATTATTACTTAAATGATGACAACCTTTTTATAGATGGGGGAATTGACACTTAGAGAGGTCAAATAATTTGTACAAGGTCATGCAGTTGGCAAGTGGCCAAGCCAGGACTTGCTATCAAGTGTCTCTGCCTCCAATGCTTAGGCTTATTGACCTTCTGTATTATGTTGCCTTAAAGGAACTTATAGTGCAGAAGGGAAGATATCTATATATATCTATATAGATATAGGTATATAGATATAAAACTGTAATTTCCAGGGAAAAAAGAGAAAGATCCTAGGAGAGATTCTATCAAATGGGGAGATGAGGAATATTTCAGAGAAGGGTGATATTTCCTCTTAGCAGGGGTCTGGACAGTTGCAATACTTTCAGTCTTATATTGACTGAATTGCATTTCCATTTATTGGTGTGGGCTTTCAAATTTGACTTGGGATATTTTTTCCTCTTTAAGTGTTAAATTTGGAAGCATGCCATGGAAATGACATCCCAAATGGCTTCAATTTTGCTAAGACAAACTCAATAGCTTACAAAGCTGTTGGGAAATAATTTCTCTGTGATTCTCATGTTCACCCTGTCAGGAAAACAGTCCCTCCACTCACACGATTTATTAACCTTTGCTGATCATATGGGCATTTTCCATTTCTTTTCCTTTAGTCTTTGTATTTTCATAACCATTAAGTAAGATTTTAATCTTACAATTCTTCACGACATTAGATACTTTGCCAGTGATTCTTCAGCACCCCCAGGTTCTCCAGCTTTTTTTTTTTTTTAACACATGTCTGTGTTTATTTCATCCTATTAGTTTGTCGAGTTCCCCTCTAGGTGTCCATCCTTCATTCCATCCCTTCACTAGTATGATCATAACTGTTCTTCATGGGGATTAGAGGAATTTTGATGATCGAGGCTTTAGAAATCACTAATAAACAGGCAGAGAACTGATGGTCATAAAATTATGCTGGGCATGTGGTATTATACTATCACTGCAATACTGAACTACAAAAACTCAGAAGGAACAAATCACTAACAATGAACCACAGCATTCTTTAACATGCCCACTATTTTCTCTCACCCATTGTTCCATAGCCTGGGCGTCCCAAGTTGGTGCACGTCAGAATCATCAAGGGTAGCTCAGAAGAAGCACAGGTTGACAGGCCCACCAGCAGGAACTGCGATTTGGAGGTGTGGGGATGTATCTGAGATATGTAACAAAGGATGAGAGAGAGAGTCATTGCAGGGAGGCTGGTAGTGGGGAGGGCTGCTATTCTACGTGGATGGCCGGGAAGCCTCTCTGAGCACGTGCAGGTGATTGGCGCTGAGACCTGAATGATACGCAGCTGTGGTCTCTATAAAGACCTGGGAAAGAGAATTCCAGGCAGAAGGGGCAGCCAGAGTACAGGCATGGTGTGTTTGTGAAGGAGAAAGGGACACAGTGGGACTGAAAAATGGAGAGAGGGCCCAAATCACTTCGGTCTTCAAAGGTCGTTTTAAGGAGTTTGTGTTTCATTATAATTGCACTGCGCTATGATTTACATTTTAAAAAGGTCACTCCGAGTGCTCTGTGGCACATGACGTGGGTACCAGCAGGTTGGAGGCTATTAGGGAGTCTTGGTGAGAGCTGATGGTGGAGATTATGTCTAAGTTGGAACGGAAGGAGGAGAAGGACTTGGCCACGTGAAGGGGGTGGAGAGAGGAGTGTTTCAGGAAGAATGGCAGGTACAAGGTGCTGAGGTGGAAAGACTATTCTAGAAACTGAGAGACGGTAAGAGAGGAGCTGCAGGGGCGATAGAGTCCAGATGATGTGGATTCCATGGATTATGGAGGTAAAAATGGTGAGTATAAAGTATCAGCCAGGGTGGGCTGAAGAATACTGACGTCTTTTGAATGACGACCTCGTTGTAGGCATCGGTACTTTCCATGTGTTAATAATACAGCCTGCTCTGATTTTTCCAAGAGAACCTAGAAATTTGAGTTCTTGTTTCCTTATTTTTATTTTTTATTTATTTATTTTTTTTGCGATACGCGGGCCTCTCACTGTTGTGGCCTCTCCCGTTGCGGAGCACAGGCTCCGGATGCGCAGGCTCAGCGGCCATGGCTCACGGGCCCAGCCGCTCTGCGGCATGTGGGATCCTCCCGGACCGGGGCATGAACCCGTGTCCCCTGCATCAACAGGCGGACTCTCAACCACTGCACCGCCAGGGAAGCCCATTGTTTCCTTATTTTTAAACGTCAGCAAGGTAGTTTAAAAAAACAAACATTTTAAAACCCAGCATGTCTGTGGACTGGATTTGGCTTGTGACTTGTGGTATGTGGTCTTTGAGCAGCACGACAACCAAATGATGCCTTTGTGAAAATTAAGGAAGGTATCCTTCTTTATACTTCCCACCATCTGAAGGGAAATTGTCATATTACTTAGACATACCAGTGAGGACTGTGATGAACGTGACACTCCTAGAGTTGTGCAGTGTAGAGTTTGCACAAGTTAGCAGCCCCATCTTTGAACAAGTATACACGGTGGGAAGAAGTGACAGGAAACGTGAAATATAGTCAAGGGCAGTAGTGTGTTTGAGCCAACTTGCACTGACTCATCAAAGCTGATTGTACACATCTTTTCCCAAGTCTGCACGCACTAATGTCACATTGGAAGCTTGAAATCAGTCACAGTAGGAGTATTTACACCATGGAAATTGGCAAATGCTACAAATCAGGGCTTTATCCTCCCTGAGAGCTGGTTGTTAAACATTGACCAGGGCACCACTAGACAAGATCACATCCTTGAGGGCTGGGATTACCTTTAAGGATTTGGATTTCAACTGTAGGCAAGGGAGAGACAAGAGAGTGACCTCATCAGAATTCCTCTGCATTCCTCGCCTCTTCATTCAAAGGCCCCTCCACTTCTGACCCAACTAAAACTTTGTTTTCCTTTGACAAGGTGACTTCCTCTGTACCCCCCGGAGCATAAGCTCTTCATCCTTGCTCATCTTTGACCAGACGCAGAAGAAGAGAACAACATACTTTTGTCCCCCATTGGCTCTTTCAACCATTCCTCCTCTGATCTCTAACAACCCCCTCTCCTTTGACACACTTGGTATATTGCTCACACGTCCTTTGCCTGACCACTGAGTAGAGTGACTGCTGATGTCCCCAAATGAGAGCTTTGGTGCCTCCCTCCTACCCTTCTCATCTACTCCAAGTCGTCAGCTTCCTGGGAGACTCAGTGCTCATGTGGATGGCCCACCGAGCATCCTAATCTCATGACTTTGTAACTTCACCAATGTCAGGGACACCACTTCTCTCCTCCACTTCAGACACACTCACCAACAGCTACACCCTGGACGTTCAAGCCAACATAGGAACTGCCGCATCTTTGAAATGTGGTCATGATGACACTTTTTCTGCAAGCTTGAAGTAAGGTTTAAGTGACACGACATATGGAAAGCATCTAGAAAATGCCTGACATATAATAGGTAGCCAACAAATATTTCTTTCCTTGCCTTTTCTTTTAAAAACAGAAACACAATTTTGAAACCCAGGTATTTTTTTCCCCCTTTATTTTAGAGTGTTATTTGGATTGGACACAAATGGCTGATGTTTATGTAGTAAACTTTCTGCTAGGTGACATCCTCAGGAACCTGTGTTCTCTCCGGCACTCAGGAGCTGCTGGCATCCAATATTATTGGTGACAATTGTGCTAACATGCACAACACAATACCCACCCTTTTAATTACAGAACATTCTTGAAGTAGAGTGACGCTGATTCTCATCTGATTAATATTTATAGTTTTCACTTCTGGCTAAATGCCAGCTATCTTCATCATGTGAATTTCCTTGGCTTCCCAGCTCCCCTTTGCTGCCTCTCTTCCTTCAGCTTACCTGCGTTGAGCATATATCTTTGTTTTACCCAGTTCAGAAGTGCCATGGATTCCTTAAGTCACAAGTTTTCTACCCACGAGGGGCTTTTAATGGGCAATTATAGCTAAATGTAAGTGATCAGTGATGAATTTCATGTGACTTTTAAGAAAAGCACCTGAATGCTTACATTTGAGCGGGTGCAGGGAAGGGTCACCGTACACCATAACTTTGATCATTGCTCAAAAATTGGTTCCCCTGATTAGTAAGTTAAAGGAGCATTAGATATCTCTCATCTCTGCCTTCCTTTTGGTTAGATTTATAAATCTTCCACTTACTCATCTTAAGATCCAAAAATCTATATTCTGACATATGGGCCACATCTTAAGCAGCTAGTGCAAAGGAATTTGTATTTTTTTCAAAACTTTTGCAAGTGTGGGAATGTGTTGGACATAGTAACAGTTATCATACACAGCACAGTTTATTACATATTACTATTTAAAAATATCCAAATTCAGAATGTACCAGAGGTGAAATTATTTTCCCTGAAGCAGAAGGACCATATGTATTAAGGATTCCATCTTCAAAATCTCTTTATCATCCATTTCACTAAGTCCTCATTATTTTGTGCTTGGACAATTTCAGTAGCAACCTAAATGCTTTCCTAGACTCCTTCCCATCCAAACTCACACTCTCATGCTTAGTGATGTTCAGTGATAGCCCGTTGCCCATGGCACTGTTTTTTTTGTTTGTTTGTTTTTTGTTTTTTGCGGTACGCAGGCCTCTCACTGCTGTGGCCTCTCCCGTTGCGGAGCACAGGCTCCGGATGCGCAGGCTCAGCGGCCATGGCTCACGGGCCCAGCCGCTCCACGGCATGTGGGATCTTCCCGGACTGGGGCACGAACCTGTGTCCCCTGCATCGGCAGGCGGACTCTCAACCGCTGCGCCACCAGGGAAGCCCCCATGGCACTGTTTTTTAAAGTGTTCCAGGGGCAATAGAAGGGTTCCCCAGCAGTGCCTAAAGGGTGAGGTTGTGGCCAGGGAGCAGGATGTCAGATCCTATTCCTGTTTCAACTAGGGCAGCTGTATTTTGATCAGTTTTATTGTATTTGAGTTTCTTGCAAGATTCTGTTTAAAAAAAGTGTTCTGCTCTTGAAAAACTATTGGTCTCCAAGACGAAGGCCAGATTCCTGGCACGGTACCCACATCCCTTCTCCACATGCCTCCACACCAGCATTCCATCATCCTCTTTCTCCTCCCTTGTATTGTTTTGCTCATAATGAATTGCTCATTCATTCCTTAAACAATATGCTTGGAGCCTTTGCTCATACTGTAACTTCTTCACCTGGAATTTCTTCCTTACTTGGAAAATATGTAGTTCATTTAATGACTATTTATCGAGCATCTGCTATGTGCCAGGCCCTGTTTTAGGTGCTGGGAATGCCTACTAATTCTTGATGGCCCAGTTTATGACATCTCTGTGGCAGTATCTAGACAAAATCATCTGATGCCTCCTCTATACTTCCATCATACTTTGGCATACTGATATTATCTTCTAATTAATTACATTATGCTCTGGTTTTTCTTGTGTGTGTTTTTCTCTTTTTGAGACAGATACCCACATCTTACTTGTGGATGTATTTTCCCCTATCCTAGTAGTTGATTAGGTGCTCAAGAAATATTTGTTGGGTAAATGAATAAAAAGTTAAAAAAAAATCTATTTACCCCTACTGAACAGTGAGCACCATGAGGGTGGTGTCTGTCTAGTTTGCCTTACACATGGCAGGTGTTCAATGATTATTTGTTGAACTGGTGAAGAGTTCTCATCTCTGCTGTGTGGCCAGCAGCTGTAGCAGTGGGAATAGAGTGGATTAAGGGCATTTTGAGGTGTTCTTGGTGTGGAAGCCTGCTCCTCTGGGAGGTTAGTGGGGCTGGAGGTGCTCTGAGCACCCCCAGCCACTGTCTATAACAGTCTTGGGCTAGTTGCTTATCTTTTGGTTTCAGTTATCTTTTCTATAGATAGGATGGTTAGACTCAAACTCATCCTTTTTAAAGTGGGAATGATGCCATGGTTCTGTCTATCTGGAAGTACCTTTTGAATCAAAGAGCATGCCTTCTAAGAACTCTCACCTTTAATTCTTAAAAGTCACAATTAAAAGCAGTATTGGATGGGTGAAATTTTTTTTTTAATCTTTTGGGCAAGTTTATACATTACACACTTGTTTTTTTTTTCCTTCCTTTCATGTCAAAGTGCATGTATATTTTTATGGTTGACTTTTTTCTCTTGCATTAAATGATAGGAACAACAAATAAATGATGGTAACAGTAAATTTTAAAATTTTGATTTTAATCACAAAAGTAGTCTAATTCATGGTGTTCATATCTAGAAATCATAAAAGTATGGGAGAAATTTTATTTGATGATTATGAGATTTTAGTTGAAGTTATGTAGGGTCAATATCACAAACTTGATTTGGTGTAACTTGAAATATGGATTTTGTTAAAAGAAAAATAGTAAAGACTGGAGAAAATTTGAGAAGGTTAATAGACAATTTAATAATTTCTTCAACACAAAGGGTTCATTTGAAAAGAGGCCAATTTCTCTTCCTTCAGAGAGCAGAACTGCAGGAAGTGGGTTTGAGTTACTAAGTTAGTCAAAGACTCTTGGTTCCTCAAGGGTTGCCAGCTTCTGGAATGAGATCTATTCCCAAAAGATTTCGGGCTTTCTTGACTCGGAAAGCTTTAGAAAAAAAGCTAGAATTTTACCCGGCTGGAAGTGTTTTAGATGTGGGTTTGGGGAGGAGGTAGGGGTGTCGGGCCTGGGACTCAGTGAATCTCTGCTTTCTGCAGCTTCTGTTATTCTGCAAAGGAATAAAAGCAGTTGGCCAGCCCGTAAAGAAAAAAAAAAAAAAAATGAGTTGTGATTAAAGCTGAACTCCTTGGTTCTGTGTAGGCCATGTTAAGTTTACGTCGGGGAGTTAGCTGCTCTTAGTTCAGGGGCATGGAATCCTCCGGCAGATATGATTGACTTACGTTGGTGCAGCTGGCGTCCTTGACCAGTTGGGGGGTGGGGTGGAGATGGGCAAGGGCAGAGGATAGATTTTCCTGGAAGTTTCTAAACCAGAGAGCATGGCTTTGGATCCAATATAATCCCAGAGTGGACGTGGTCCCATCTGCAGCCTAGCTCTGCCCCCTGCTGTTGGCTGAAATCACTCACTACACTTCTCCTGTATTCAAAATTATGTCGAGTGCAGGAATAGGAGTGGGTGGAAGGGGGATTTCAGGATTTCGGGGGCGTTTTATCTCCAGAACTACTCCCTCTGTGGAAAATCAACCCGTTTAGGGAAATCTAAAGAGCAGGTGTCACTCATATTCTGATTTCCAAGGCTTCCCCAGGCTTGGCGATGGGCGGCCGACGAGAATGTCAGGGGAGACGTGTGGAAGTTATCTGTGACTTGGATGGCAGTCTGGAGCCGGGAGGTTCTACCCGCGATGCTGACCCCATTGCGGTGGCTCAGCGACTGCGCGACGCTCAGAACCGCGCTGCACTGCGCCCCCAGGGACCGGCTGAGCGGGCCAGCTCCCCGGATGAGGCAGCAGGCGGCACCGCCGGGACCTGGCCCACGCAGCTCCAGGTAGACGCGAGGGTCGCAGTTTTAGCCCTCCCGGTGAGTTTGAAGGGCGGGGCCGTCGGCTGTCTGCTCCGCCTCGAGACTGCCGCCTCCGCGAGTAGAGGTGTCTCGGGTGCCTTTGCCAAGCCCAAGGGGCAGCAGCGAGCGGCGGCGGCGCCCGCCACGGTGGTCGCCTGGCCCCTCCGCGGGGCGGACCTGTCCCGGGGCTGGGGCGGCTGAGGAGCGCCCCGCCCTCGCCCCCGCCGCGGCCGGGACCCAGACGCACACGCTCCTTAATCCCCCGCCCCCCGTTGCCCCGGCGACGGCCCAGACGAGCAGGTGATGCATTGACAGCGAGCAGATGGTCCCCCGCGGAGGCGAGCGCGGCCCACAATGAGCCCAGCGCGGCGATCCCACTGCCGCCCTCCCCCGCCCGGCCGGCCCGCTGCGGCCCGCATGCTAATGCGGGGGTGGGGGTGCTGCGGGGGCGGGGCCCCGGGGGCTGCGGAGGGCACGCCCCGCCTTGCTCTTTGCAGCCCGGCTCACCTCATTTTTCTGAAGGCGCTCCTCAAATCCCCGCACCAGAAGAGACAGTCTCCCCTGCCCAGCCCGCTCCAGCTCTCTTCTGATTCTCCTCGAGTGGTTCATTTCCATTGAGATAAACGCTTAACGCCCTGCTTCCATGCCCCTTACCCCCATTCTGTAGCCCCTACCCGCATCTGCTCCCTGCTGGCATTTAATATTCAATCTTGGAAGACCAGAGGAATGGATTTACCATCGCACCTCCATTTCCACCCCCATTCCCCGCCCCCGCCCCGTCCATGATTCTAGAGTTGGCTTTGACACTTGCTAAATGTGTACAGACATATCGTATATCTCACATCCTTCACCCTCATGCTTCAGGACTTTTAGGCAGCTTCTCCTGGGCTTTCTTTCTGGAATCTCAAAAATAAATCACATTTCTCCTGTGAGTCCCGTGCTGCTCGCTCCAGGGAAACCTTCCCATTCACAGACCTTCCTCCTCCCATTCATTGGACACCCCCCTTTCCCCCCCACCCCCCTTACCCTTTTCACTGCTGTGTGGCAAATTGAGGCGATCTTATAGTAAGTGCATGAAAACTGCTAGGCACTATTCACAATTTTAATACTAACTTCATAGCTGTCACATAAATTCATTCCCGACCTACTCTATAATGGTCAAGAAGGAACTCTGACGGAAGAAAAAAAAACAAAAAACTGAAGACACTGTTATGGTGTCTTTCTTTGATTTGCAGGTGTTTCTTGAAACCATTACTACAGTAACTGCAGATAGCTTTTTCTAGCTGCAACATAGGGCGCTTAAAAAAAACCTAACAAAAAACCATCCTCCTCCTTTTCATTTTACAGTAGATAAAAAAATGCCAATGAAGGCTTAAAAAAAGGAAGGGAGGGAGAAAGAGAAAAGAAGCTAGTGAATAAAGTTGGGACAATACAGGGTCACAGAGCTGTCGAACCGATGTCATAGTGTGACTGTTGGGCAGGAGTACAGAAAACTTCTTGTGTCTTGATTTTTATGGAGATTTGGTCTAAGGCATGCAGCACTCTCTGAACAGGTTTAGAACAAGTGGAAAAGAAAGAACTCTTCACAATCAACTCCCTTCTGATGGGCTTTGTGCCCACAAACACCTGTGATTTACAAAGAGGCATTGCAGAAGAGAAAAGGAGGCGAGAGAGCCAGGCTATTGTGGGGAAATGATGCGCCGTGTACCCGTGGCCCTAAGAGTTGTTTTATGTTAAAACTTGTCTTGGATGCTTGCTATGCAGACTTACAATGAGAAAAGAAGCATTAGACTCTTCTAGTGGCTCATAATGACGTTTTCAAATGCTTCTAACTCCTTCTGAGCCTTCATTATGATAAGTTCTCAAACTACAGAATATTGTCGTCACCAGAATTCAAGGAAAATCGATTTACATAAATCTTGAAGGCAGGAAAGTTAGATATCAGTACATAAGACTTAGAAAAAATAATGGTTAGAATGTTCACTAGTGGTTCATACAAGCTTTGCATTTATTTAAAAATTTTATGAACAACTTTTCTCCAGGAAGGTTAATAATTTTATGCTTATTTCCTTTCAATTTCTTGCTTTTTCCCCCATCTTTCTTATCTTTTGAAGTTTTTGTTGTTGTTGCTTCTCTTTTTGGCATTTTCTTTTGCTCTGCTCTTTGTAGTTTCTTTCCCAATAATTTAGGGAGACAGGCAAAAATGTGAAAGCATAAGGCAATAAAATAAAGAATTACAAGTTGGGAGAAATTTCCTTTGGATAGGGTGGCCAAGTAAAGACACTTGGAGAAGATCAAATATCTGAAGCAAGTGAAGGAGCAGAAGGACGATCAAACAAGCAGAGCGATGTGTGCAGAGGCCCTAAGGCAGAAAACAGTTTTAAGGGTCTTGGGTCTCTGAAAGAAGGCGGTGTGGCTGGAACACTGTAAGTAGGGGGAGAACACGTGAGATGAGGTGGAGAGATTAGCCAGGATGAGATCATGGAAAGCTGTGTCAGGCACAGGAGAAAAGACTATTTTATTCTAAGAAAAGTAGGGAGCTACTGGAGGATTTTAACTGAGGGAGCTATTTGATTGAATTTATATTTTAACAGGGTCATTACTGTGTGGAGTATGGCGAGAATGATGGAAAGAATCAGGAGTGTAGTGACTGGTTAGGGACCCATTAGGAGGCTGTTATAATAATCCAGATAAGAAATACTGGTGTCTGGATTAAGGTGATGTTCATGAAAATGAAGAGAATGGATGAATTTGGGATCTACTTTAGAGAAAGAACAATGGGACCTGATGCATGGGATTGTATGAGTGAGGTGATGAGAGAAAGGGAGGAACCAAGGAGAGGATATAGGGCTGAATAACTTGGAGACAGTGGTCACGTTATGGAGATGCGGAAGAGAACAAAGATGGGAGACGGGCTCGGAAGAGGGTGTGAATCAAGAATTCTGCTTCTCTATATTGATTTTGAGCCGTTATTGAGGAGGCCAAATCAAGATGGACAGACGCTTGACAGGCGCTAGGCCCTCTACCATTCCCTGTGCTCTTCAGGATCTGTCATGTGGCTTGACATGAAGGCATGAGCTGGGCTAGGAAGCTTCCCTACCTCCTGAATCTTAACTGGAAATACTGAGCATCAGAGGATGTGAAAAGTCATGAGCTGGAGAAAGAATCATTAAAGATCATAATCAAATGGATGACTTTAAGTGGAAGGAAATACAGTTGAGGGGGAGGAAATTATTTGTTAGAGAGAAGAGAAGGTGGCAAAGAGAAGCAAGTTTACGTAAGGAAACTGTGCCATGTGACTAGAGTGACATTAGAATGAAGATGTATAAAGTCATGCCGTTGAGATCTTTACAGTCACTTTTGACCCAGACTGAGTCTCTTATTTTAGACTATGAAATAATAATGACATGCAAATTGCTGGGAAGTTGATTTAAGAAAAAAGACAAACCACAAACACGTAAAATTGAGAATGACAAGAAGTGTGTCTAAAAAGTTAGGGGTTATGTTTGGGAAGTCAGTAATTCCTTCATCCCCCTTCAGTTGTGCTTCATAGAATAAAGGCCTGTTTTCCATCAACTTATCAGCTGTATTAACGTAGGCCAAATTACTCTCCAAGTAAGGGGCTCCTGATAAAGATGAATTGGTGATTGAGGCTTGAGTTTTAAGCCAGAATGGATTTCCCACTCTCTCCAGTCTGAAATGACTGAGGATAACTCACAGGTCACAGTGGAGAAGCTGAGTACATAAAACAGTGATTGGCAGGCCTATTGCCAAGGTCTGTGAGATCTGCTTGCCATGTAGAAACCATACCTGCTATGTCTGGGCACAGGAAGGCAGAAGAGGAAGCATGATAAAAACACAGAATGAGATATATACCCTTATTACCTTTTTATTTTATTTTATTTATTTTTTGGCTGCGTTGTGTCTTAGTTGCAGCACACGGGATCTTCGTTGAGGCATGAGGGATCTTTCATCGTGGTGCGCAGTCTCTTTGTTAAGGCGCTCAGGCTTCTCTGTAGTTGTGGCATGTGGGTTTTCTCTTTTCTAGTTGTGGCGTGCAGACTCCAGGGTGTGTGGGCTCTGTAGTTGTGGTGTGCAGGTTCCAGAGCACATGGGCTCTGTAGTTTGTGGCATGCAGGCTCTGTAGTTGAGGCACATGAGCTCAGGAGTTGTGATACGTGAGCTTAGTTGCCCCACGGCGTGTGGGATCTTAGTTCCCTGACCAGGGATTGAACCTACATCCCCTGCTTTGGAAGGCAGATTCTTTACCACTGGACCACCAGGGAAGTCCCCCTTATTACCTTTTAAATGGTGTAACTCCTGGTAAATTTAGCCCTGTAGATATAAGCCTTTTTCTAATCTCGCCGATTATCTCTTGAGGGGAGGACTGTTTGTTTCTATATTTTCTCTTGAGGAGTAGAACAGAAACTACTATATCTACAATTCCAAGGAAATAAAATGGGTGAACCAGAGTTTTCCCTTAATTTAGAGATTTAAAATATAAGAACTACTATGTGAAATTTTGTGGTGATACATTTAAAACCCTCAATTAAATTATCATATTAATGTGCAAAAACAATTAAAATTAACTCAAGGAGAGATGGAAGACCTAACTAGAACAGTAGTCATGACAAAGATGAAAAATTCTTTCAAATAATTAACTCTAAAAAAGGCTCTGAGCCTAGACAGTTTTACAAGTGAGTTCTTTCAATATTTTAAAGAAATAGAAGTTCTACATTATAGAAATTGTTATAGGACATAAAAACTGGTGAAATTTTCTTAATTCATTTGATAGCCAAACTGGACAAAACTAGTATAATAAAAATAAGTCAATAAAATTTTTTACTTGTGAACATAGATGCCCATGTCCTAAAATCCCCATGAACACATTAAATTCATCACTGTACATAAAATATATTATTTTATATGAATATATAAATAATATCAATGTATTATCTCATATTTTATGTACCCAGTAGATATTATTTCAGGATTGTTTTAATGTTAGGAATTATAGGAACCAAATATATCACAATAGTTGATTGAACAAGAAAAATGATAGGCGAATGTTACTAAATACTAGGCATTTTGATAACATACAACTATTCTTTATAAAATTTTTTATAAATTAGGAACAGGCAGATACTAATTTAATATATAAAGAATCTATCTTAATATAGGAGTCATTATCATACTTAATTAAAAAAATCCTGGAGGACTTTTAAATTATAAGTAAGACAAGGATACCTAAGTGCCACTATTATTTTAGATTATTCTGAAAATTCTAGGAAATTAAAAAAGACATGAAGCAGTAGTAAGTAAGATAGCCAGTTGAAAAGAAGAAAAAGATTACTAATTACAGATAATGTATTGCTCACCAATAAAATCTGAGAAAAATCAGTGGAAAAATGATCATGTTGAATAAACTAATTGATACCAAAGTACATTTAATAATTTAAAAATATTAATAAACATAAGTTAGAAAATACAGTGGGGGTTTTCTATTTCTAAGGGAATTGCAGACTAATATGACCCTCTAAATTGACAAATCAAAAATGCTGGGTAAACTATTTAAAAAACTAAATATCAATGAGTTGAAAATAGCAGATAAGCTTCCAAAATGCATAAGAAAGACAATAATTAAAAAAGCACAGAATAAAAACTAATAAATCAGAAAATAAACATATAAAAAGGATTAACAAAGGTAAGAGTTGGTTCTTTGAAAAGACTAATAAAATTGACAAGGCTTTGGCAAGATTTGTCAAGAAAGAAGAGAGAAATGCAATATAAATAACATTAAAAACTAAAACAGGAACATATACTCTTAATGAATAGATTAAACGCATAAGTGGATAATGTTTATACTTTAATGTCAATTTTGGAAAACTGGAAAATCAAAGAATAATTCCCCAGAAAAACACAATTTAAAAAACGACTCAAAAGAAGTAGAAAACATAATTAGCCCTATAGCCATTAGATAAATTGAATCAGTAGTTAAAATTTTTCCCTAAAGAAAGCATCAGAATAAAATAGTTTTACCAATACAGTCATTTAGATATTTAAGGTATAGGTAATTTCCATCCTATACAGACTTTATCAGCAATTAGAGAAGGAGAATATTCTCCAAGTCATTTTATGAAGCTTGCATAATTTGATACCAAAGCAAGGCAAGGACATTATAAGGGAGAAAAGGTCAATTTCAATCATGATCATTGAAGCAATAAAGCTAAATGAAATATCAACAAATGAAATCCAGCAATATACTACAAAGAAAATACATTATGACCAAGTTGTTTTCATCCTGTGAATGCTTGGTTTGTTCAATATTGGAAATTTGATTAATGTAACAGCTTAAATGTAATTAATGTAACAGATTAAAAGGAAAAAATATGATCATATTAATAGATGCAGAGAAAACATTCAATAGAATTCACCATCTCTTCCTAATTAAAAACAAACAACATCCCCTTGCCAAAAACCCCAAACCTTTGCAAACAAGGAAGAGAACTTGTTTAATTTCATAAAGCAATCTACAAAGAGCATATAAGTAAATAGACAGCAAACTTTGTACTTGATGCTTGCTTCCAAGTTTTGGCAATTCCATTCATATGCAGGGTTTTCTGTATGGACATAAGTTTTCATGTCCTTTGGGTAAATACTAAAGAGCATGGTTGCTGGATCATATTGTGAGAGTGTGT
Organism: Aethalodelphis obliquidens; assembly: GCF_003676395.1. NCBI lineage: Eukaryota > Metazoa > Chordata > Mammalia > Artiodactyla > Delphinidae > Aethalodelphis > Aethalodelphis obliquidens. The sequence goes on along the minus strand of NW_020837952.1, from coordinate 46,580,312 downwards.
TTAGTTTTGTCATTTTGAGACCTTTTAAAGCAGTTTATCGGAAGTGCTTCCCAATTTCACTAGGCTTCCCCTCTCTACCTAGAATTTCACTAGGCTTCCCCTCTTCTACCTCTCTACTGTGCAAATCCTAATAATTTCTAGAACTCACAGGGGCCTGTGCAAGCAAGCTTTATTTGCTTCAGTATATCAACAGTAAATCTGTTTGGGGGTAAAACACGAATTGCCCACTACCACCATGCCCGCTGTTCAACACTGTTTTAGAGATGTAAGCTAGTGCAGTATTAGACAATAAAAAAATTGAAAGGAAGAAACAAAGCTGTCACTATTAGCAGGTGATAACAGTTGTTCACATCAAACCCCCAAATAATCTATAGACGTATATTTCAGAATTAATATGAGAGTTTAGCGAACTTGCTGTTTTAAAACAATATATAAAATTAAATCACATTTTTATACGCTGGACATAATTAGAAAGACACGTAATTTAAAGGATACCATCTTTTTTAAAATATTTATTTATTTGGCTGCTTTGGGTCTTAGTTGTGGTGCTCGGCCTCTCTAGTTGTGGCGCGTGAGCTCTAGAACGTGCGGGTTTAGTTGCCCCACAGCATGTGAGATCTTCGTTCCCCGACCAGGGGTCAAACCCACGTTCCTTGCATCGAAAGGTGGATTCTTAACTACTGGACCACTGGGGGAATCCCATAAAGGATACCATCTATAATGCAAAATAACCAAAACTAACCAAACAAAAAATCCCAACAGTACCTAGGATTACATCTTACAAAAGATGGTCAAGAACTTTTATGTAGAAAAGTATAAAATTTTATTGACAGTCCCTGGGAAGAAATATGTTCATAGTTAGGATGATTCTGTATCTTAAAAATGTCATTTTTTGCCTCATTGTAGCATCATTGTAAGCCTGTTCTTTCTCCACACACTGTTTTTAGGGAGATGAACTCAGCTAATGGATGTCTAAAGAGATATAATATAGCGCAATGGGAGAAGAGGCATTTTCACTGACTACAAATCAGACTCTTTCAAATTAGCATGAAGGTAGTGCATGAGAGATAATGCATCTTCTTACATATTTTTTAGGTCAGTAGGTTTGCTCCATTTCAGCCAATAATTTTTTTTTTTCTTTTTTTTGCGGTACGTGGGCCTCTCACTGTTGTGGCCTCTCCCATTGCGGAGCAACAGGCTCCGGAGGCGCAGGCTCAGCGGCCATGGCTCACGGGCCCAGCTGCTCCGCGGCATGTGGGATCTTCCCAGACCGGGGCACGAACCCGTGTCCCCTGCATCGGCAGGCGGACTCTCAACCACTGCGCCACCAGGGAAGCCCCTCAGCCAATAATTTTGATTCTTGATTCAGTGCTGTTGGTCTTACAGTTTGGAACATCCCCTTAGTTTCCATATTTATCCACATCGTTGTAAATTACAGCGTATTTTTATATCCTTTCATACAGAATTTTACCACCCTAGGGATACATGACATCTCTGCTAGGAAAACCTGGAGACACAGCCCGTTTCCGTTGCCATTCTTTCTTTAGTGTATCTATAAGGTGGCTCCAGACTGTTGGCGTGAGGCTTACGTACTCACTTGAAAGCAACTGGCGTTACTTCTGAGAAGTTGCGTAAGTCAAGGCTTTCGAGAGAAGACAGAAAGAGACTTTTCACTGAAAGAGACTTTTCACTGACACGTAACGTCTGGTAAGGTTAAGGATGATACTGTATTAGTTTTCCATTGCTGCTGTAACAAATTACCATCCATTTAGCGGCTTAAAACAACACAAATCTATTATTTTGCAGTTCTGCAGGTTGTAAGTCTGACATGGGTCTCACTGGAAGATCAAGGTGTTGGCAAGGTTACATTCCTTTCCGGAGACTTTAGGGGAGGTTCTATTTCCTTACCTTTTCCAGCTTCTGGAGGCTGTCTACATTCCATGGCTCCTGTCACCTCTACTCTGTCTTCAAAGCCAACAATACCAGGTTGACTCTTTTTCATAGTGCATCCCTCTGACCTCCTCTTCTCCCTCCCTCTTCAGCTTTTAAGGACCCTTGGAATTGCACTGGGCCCACCTGGATAATCTAGGCTAATACCCTCATCTCAAGGTCCTTAAATTAATCACATCTGCAAAGTCCCTTTTGCCATGTAAGGTAACATATCTAGGCATTAGGACATGGACATCTTAGAGGGTGGCCAGGCTGTCTACCATCACTTCCTGTCCCCGTCACCCTGCTCACTCCTGCTCTGACCACATTGCCCCACTCCAGACTCAGTACTCACCATTCTCTCGATGTGGAATGCTGCCTCCCAGGGATTCTCATAGCTCCTTTACTTTGTTCATATCTCTGTCCAGATGCCACCCCTCAGAGGGCCCACCTCTATCTAAAATCCACTCTGTGCTTTTTAACATTTTATTGTGCTTCGTTTTCCCCCGTAGCTCCTCTCACTCCTCTCTGCCTCCCCTGAGGGCAGGGACTTGGTCACTTTTGCTCCCCCTGTCTCACCCAGCATCTAGCCCAGTGCCTGGCACATAGGAGCTCAAGTAAATGCATAAGTGAATCAAATTGTTAATTGCATCCTTTAACATAACCTTTTCTTCAGTGAGCCTGGACTGAAGTGAAATCTCTATAAGTGGAATTATGAGCTGAATTTAAATTGAAGTATGCAAAGTATGCCCATTGCACTTAGTTATTTCACTGAGGGTGCTATTTGAGTATATAATCTGAGTAGCCAGCTTTAAAGCTGACATCAGGAAGTGAGGAACTCAATTTGAAACATTAAGTATCCTTCTGTGAATACCCCTCCTATTGATTGTACTTTTCGAGACTAGAGATTGATAATAATAATTACCATCACCTTTGCCACCGTCTATGGAATACTTACTATGTGCCAGTTACTGAGCCCTTTACCTGTATTATTTTATTTACTTTTTTCACCCCATGTGGTTTTAGAGCATGAATTTACTATTCTGTCTACCCCAGGAAAGTATTCCCTCCACTCAAGACTTCTTTTGGGAAACTGCTCCTACCACTCCGACCAGGTGGTTCTGAGGATAGCCTGAGCACAGGACCTTGGCAGTACATGGGCATGTGACCCAGTCTGGACCAATCAGAGTCCCCATAGTGGGAGTCCAGTGAGTGTCATAACCTCAGTCAAGCCAATCAGAATATTTTTCTCGATTTTTAAACTCAAGCTGGGAAGAGAGGGCTCCGTTTCCTCTTGGACCCCAAACTACAAGGATATGAACCCAAAGCTGCCTATGGTCTGTGAAGTAAATAGTTGGAAAAAATGCATCAGGGACAGGAGTTGAAAAGTCCTGACTTCTACAGTATACAGCCTTGTTTCCTCCATTTGGTAGATGAGCAAACATAGAGCAGACTTCTATACTTGCCAGAGGTTGGGTAGCCAGTAAATAATAAAAGGGGGAATTTGAGCCCTGAGTCAGCCTGACTTCAGTAGCCATATTTTCTTTCACTTTGTTGTATTGTGTCCTGGCCTCTCAGATTCATAAATAACTCTACCTATTCTTCCCATTCTGTGTGATTTCTGAAAACACACAGCAGGGAAATGCATGCCTTGTATTACTAGCAGGGAATGTCTTAAGACAGTTGTTGATCATCTATTCATCTTATGTTCTGATGAATTTGTTTACTTGATACTCCAGGGCTGGAATGACTAATAGGCTCCATCTTTTGTGCTAATTCCAGTGGATTAGAAATGGCTACCTAGAGCTTTGTGTTGAGAAGAATTCCGAGGCTTACTCTGGGCTAGCAGAAAAGGAGGAAAGTGGAGTGAGGAAATGAGCTGCTAAATTTGCTCAAAATATTTGATAATTTGAATTACATTTTGGAACTGTGGAGCTATAAGGTTTTAGTATTCAGGGAGTGTTGAATCAACAACAATGATTTTTCAGTTCAAAGAATGTTTCAGTTGTTAGCCAGGGCCTTACCTGTGTGCCAAACCAAATCCAATAGTCCCATCATTAACAGGATGATGGCATCTTACACGGAACACCTTCCTCTACAAAATGCCCAGACAGTCCTATCCCACAATGATAGGAACAGCAACACGGGCTGAATTCAGATTCTAGAACGGAATGTCACTAATGGGACCACTCTTTTCTGGTGAGAGGGAAGCTAAGTCACAGCCACGCTGCAAAATCGTCATGCGCCAGTATTGTTGAACATTTTCTAACAATCAGATTGGGCCTCACATTTTGTGGTTTGGAAGTTCCATTTCTTCATCTTTGGCCCAAGTTACTTAGCAATGGCCAATCAAACTATGCGCCCACCATATTGTTTTGCATGTTTGACTAGAACATTGACAGATTAATAGGAAGGGTAAATAGCAGAGCACAACTGCAGGGGCCCAGTGTGGGGCGGCAGGATTGACTGCTCCGGACTTTGTTGTGTTTGCTCAGAGGAAGCCGCAGCAAAAGCCTGCTGGGACGAGGTGACCTGGGTCACGGGCATTTGTTTCTTGTCTCTATAGAAAACAATTGTCTTCTCAATGGAAGATGGCTTTTTCTGAATCTACATGGTTCCACGGACGAGGAAGCCTCTGCCATTCCAGGGTGCTTGCTAAAACACATACATGCAAATAAAAAGGCCACACAAAAGTTCAAACTTACTATATTCCCCAGAGACTCCATTGACTTAGGTTAACCAGGAGAGAAGCCTAACTCTGGAAACGCTGGAAAATTAATCTTGAGCGTCTCTAAACCTTCATCTCTTCACTGCTAACTCCCAATCTTTGGTGTTTATGAAGTTTTTATGAAGTTTCAAAATGATCCAGCCACCTTCCCATACCCCCGGTTCGTGAGGGCTGAACCCATTAACATTTAGAACTGTTGACTTTGTAAACTCTGGCTTTGGTGGAAAGCCATTTTGATCTCAAAATTGTTCTCCTCTGAATTGATAGGAATGAAATATGTTAATAATGAAGAAAAACCCACTTTGGGCAAGATTTAATCCACTCAAAGTGGTGGTTTTATTTCATAGTGAGAACTGTGTCTTTGGTGGATAGATTTCTTTGAACACCGTGGATTTTACGTTTGCAGTTATTGTAGTTCTTCAGAATAAGGTTTACTTCTAATAAAAGACTTCAAAGGGTTCTACACCAATTTTTCACTGATCTTTCTTGATCTCTCTCTCTTTGTTTTTCTCTCTCTTTCTAATATGTATAATAAATAACAATATATTATATTAATATATTGTTATATATATATAATAAAAATATATACATATATTATTAAGAAAGGTGTTGAAGTGTCATTGGTGGTTGTGGTGGAAGCCATTTTAGTTCCTGGTCTCCTTGAGCCTTATGCACTTCTTCTTTTTTTTTTTTTTTTTGCGGTACGCGGGCCTCTCACTGTTGTGGCCCCTCCCGTTGCAGAGCACAGGCTCCGGACGCGCAGGCTCAGCGGCCATGGCTCACGGGCCCAGCCGCTCCGCGGCACGTGGGATCTTCCCGGACCGGGGCACGAGCCCGCGTCCCCTACATCGGCAGGCGGACTCCCAGCCACTGCGCCACCAGGGAAGCCCCCTTATGCACTTCTTAAACTGAAAACCACCATGGGGGGAAAGCCCACAAACAAACACACTTTAGAAAACCCAAGGAATAAAAGCTTCTCAGTGACTCTAAAAACTAGGGCCAACTGGAATATTAAGAAAAATCAAGGTATCTGCACTGATATGAGAAGAACCCTTTTATTCAACTAAAACCAACCAATATTTATTTAGCACCTACTCTGTGCTACTCTGAGGATAGTTCCTGTCCTTAGGGAGCTGATAATCTTGGGTTGAAGGATGGGGACAGAAAATTATGCAAAGAATTACAATACAGTGTGCCCAGTGCCACAGTGCGGTGACCCTGGGAGACTGTGGACAGGCACAGAGGAGCCACCAACTCTAATTTCTCAAGACGGCAGAAGATGCATGCCTTTCTGGTCTTGTGGCTTTTTATTAGGGCTTAATTGAATCTTATTTGTAGGGTGTGAAAAAAAAAGAACAAGTCTTTAGTTGATGCCTATATTATAGAAATATGATAAGACTTGGAGAAGGAATATTTTGCTGTAATTTTTGTGGAGACAGGAATTGCATCTGTCTCATTCACTGTGTATGGTGTGAAACTGGCACTGATCCTGGACTCCATAAATATCTATGGAATATTTATGGATGTCACAAAGCCCAAAGACCTTTGCTACCACGTATTAGCTCTGTACCCTTTAGCATGGCCTGGGGTTTCTCTGAGTGCCCATGTCTTCACCTGTCTAATGTAATACCCACCCATGTCACAGTATTGTCCTAGGATCAAGTCCTATTTACTGAGAATCTAGTAGTTTAAACATTTTACATGTGTTTACTCATTTACCCTCCACAACAAAAATATGAAGCAAGTACAATTATTATCCCCACTTTACAGATGATTGTGTGTAATCATTCTTTTGTGTGTGTACTATGAAGTACTGTATTATTCAAATAAAAGGCATTATAATTAATATTTTTAATATTCCAGGAGGCAGAAGCATGGGAATAGTCCTCTATGAAGTCCTGTCTCTTGTCTGTGATTCTCTGGCTGTCCCACCCTGCCTTTCTCTCAGATTCTTGCTGTGAGGATATATGGGGAGTCCATTTAATTAAGAAACTTAGGATTGTAAAGAAGTAAAAGCTTTTCAAATCTCCAGGAAGAAAGATGTGTCTTTATGTGGAGTGTACCCACCACTGGAGTGGAACCAGAAAGCCAGTGAGACCTACCGCCAGGAGAGGGACTAGCTTCTCTTTGACCATCTAGGGGCACAGGGCCTCTCTGCCCTTCTCTTCACATGCACTCCGTCCTCCTTGCCCCTCACGTGCCCTCTCCGGTTTCATCATCACTGTGGTATGTCCGTGGTCACCATGACCTCTCCAGGCCCAATGCTGCCTCATGACCTTTCAGTGTCTACTTTCCTGATTCTTTGGGTTATTTCCCCATCATTCTCACTCTCATTCCTGATATTGGTCCAGCTCCTCTTCTCGTGCCATGACACATCACCATTCTGTACGCGGCTGATGGTCCAAACAGCTGGAGTGACGAGGGGCAAGTGGTGTCCTGCACTGTGGTGTCTGGCAGGGGCTGTGGCCATCAGCTCTCCTGGGAAGGGGTTGAAGCAGAGGCAAGCTCGGGGTGAATATCTTTCCTGTATCTTCTGTTCCCGTCCAGCAAGTAGATCTAGTATGTAATTGAGGTTTCAGTTTTGTTCATTAAATTCATCAAATACAGCTTTTTATTAAACAGTCTCACACTAAAAAGAGAAGATGTTGATAGAAATTTTAAAGTTTGTTTCTAATTTAAAAAAAAGGTTGTATTAAAACTTTTTGTTTTTAGCTCTTTGGGGAGTAATCTTTAGTTTAAAAGTAGAAAAGGGCCTTGGAGTAATCTCCCAGATTTTAAGTCAAGTTGGAGAAGGTATGCAGTGATTTTTTTAGCCTCTGTGTTACAATAAGTTAGCAACAAGTTATACAATTTGATGAACACTAACTACATTTTAAAAAGGAGAACTAGACCAAAAAAAAAAAAAAAATTAGAGAAGATCAATGTGCTATGTACCTGGTAAGGTATTTATTGTTTCCTGACACTTTTAGTTCATGTGTGTGGGTGTTCATCGGCCATGATGTAAGATGCATTTCTTACCATGGGACGTGGCCCCAAAGCTTCAAAGCTACTGTTGTAGTGGTTAAGAACTGGGTTTGAGGTCCTATGACCCTGGATTCAAATTCTGGCTGTACCATTTAGGAGCAGCCAGAAAGAAAGGTAGGAGACCTGGTAGCTCATGGACTATAGAAGGAAAAGGAAAAGAGGGAGAATGATTGTCTTGGTCCGTTTAGGCTGTAAACAAAATACCACAGTCTGGGTGGCTTAAAGCAGCAGAGATTTACTCCTCACAGTTTTAGAGGCTGAAGTCCGAGATCAGGGTGCCAGCACGGTCAGGTTCTGGTGAAAGCCCTCTTCCAGGTTGTAGACTACGGACTTCTTCCTGTGTCCCCACATGGTGGAAGGGACCTCTCTGGGGCCTCTTTTATAAGGGCATTAATGCTGTTCATGAGGCTCCACCCTCATGACCTAATCACCCCAAAGGCCTCACTTCCTAAAACCATCATAGTGGACATTAGGATTTTAACATGTGAATTGGGGATGGGGGAGTGGGACACAAATGCTTAGACCATAGCAGTAATGCAGTGGGGCAGGGTGTGAGGGTGTGGCCCGAGGGGAGGTATTCCAGTACTTACTGCTGCATAACAAATGCCCTGAACACAGTGACTAAAAGAGCAGTCGTTTTATTGTGTTCATTGTGTGAGTCAGGAATTCAGCCAGAGCACAGTGGGGGGATGGCTTGCTTCTGCTCCATGATGCCTGGGGCATTAGTGGGAAATCATGAAGGCTGTGGTTGACTTGAATGGCGGGGGACTGGAATGGTCTGGGTTTCCTCACTCACATGTCTGGAGCCTGGGCTGACTTGAAAGCCGAGTTTATCTGGAACTGTCATTGGTGCGTCTCCCCGGTCCTCTCAATGTGATGTGGACTTCCTCGTTGTATGGTGGGCTCAGTGTAGTCCGGGTCCTTACACGATGACTCCAAGAACAGGAGTTCCCAGCAGACCAGGAGGAAGCTGCATAGCCTTTTATCACGAAGCCTCATGAGTCACCTAGCATCACTTCTCCTGTACTCTGTTGGTCTAAGCAGTTACAAGCCATCCAGATTCAAGAGAAGGGGACATAGATGCCTCCTTTCATCAGGAAGAATTTGTGGCTGTGTTCTAAAGCCACAGTAGGGTCCGATGGAGAAGAGACTTGAATGCAAAAATTAAAGGGAGGTTTGAGATGTGAAGGAAAGTCTTTAGTGATGGCCTTCACTTTGATGTTCTCAGTATAAATGAGCCACAGACAACTTGGGAGTATCCAGAGAGGTAGGGAGGACCCATTTGTAGTTGATTTTAGATTGTCACTTGAGAGATCTTCAGGATAGACTGAGCTTCCTAATGACACTGCTCTGGTTAATTCTGAAACATAGTATTTGCATTTTGTGACTCCTCTCCTCCCAAAGGACCCCCTTTGAGAGGTGGAGGTGATAATTGGTGAACTGCTGGGTGGAAGGAGTGCTAGCTTGGGGCAGTTCTGTAAAGACATGAAACATCAGTGGGGAAAAAGTTTATTTACCAAAAAACAGTCAAAAGTCTCTCCTATCTCTCCATTCTCTCCACATTTTAAAATAGCTTTCATTTTTACTGACAACCTCTACTACTTAGGAACAAGGTTGGGAATTAGAAATCTTGGTTTTTAGTCCCAAATTCATTGTTAAAAGGTCAGGTGACCCCAGGGCAAACTGCTTCAATTTCGGCATATCATGTGCTCTTTGAGGTTACTCTGTTTCCTGTGGTTTTCCAAATGGGCCAAATATATTAATTTTATAGCAGACCAAGCCTTACATAATGTATTTTTTATACATAAACTACAAAAGTGACTTTGATCTGTGATTAGCACTCAGTGTTGGTGAAAGTGCATTAATATGAGACTCTCTTATTTTGCTTTTGAACATAGTGTCTAATTGCTGCAGCTTTTCTGGAAAGCAATTTGGCTCAATTTTTAAGAAAAAGTTTTTAAAAATTTATTTATTTTATCTTTGGCCGTGCCACGAAGCTTGCGGAATCTTAGTTCCCTGACCGGGGATTGAACCCGCGCCCTCGGCAGTGAAAGCATGGAGTCCTAACCACTGGCTCAATTTTATGTATCAAGTATGTTGAAATGTCCATATTCGTTGATACCACTCATCCCTTCTGAGAATCTTTCTTAAGAAAATAATTAGAGTGTGAGACCAAGATTTCTGTACAAGGATGGTCATGATGATGTTATGTTTAGTTATGCAGTAATTGAAGCCACCTATGTTGTCCAGTAATAGGAACATTCTGTAATTTACAGGTGCATAGAGACAGTGATACTATGTGGCTACAAGAACTGTATTTTCAAAAAAAGTGTTCATACACGATAAATGTGCATAGAGTAATTAAAGTCTGCATTGAGAAAAACTGGAAGGAACTGAATCTAGATATCTGGATAAAATTACTGATGATTTTGTCCCTTTTTGGATCTTCCTGTTTTTCAAAAATCTGTAATGAATGAGTGTTTTCTTTTTAATCAGAAAAGGAAATGAATGGTATTGATAGATGTCTTTTTACACATTTTTTGTTTGTTTGTTTTGATCTTGTTTCTGCTCAGAAAGAAAGCGGTCCCGTTAAGACCTCTCTAGAGTCTGATGTTCATTAATACTGTGCCTTGTGCCCTGTTCCTCCCTCAAATCCCTACTCCCTCTCACCCCAGTTGGGCTTCCCATACTGGGCACTGACTTTGAGATTGTGACCATGGGGAAAGCAGGTCTGGAGGTTCCAGGGGTCCAGGCAGAGCAAAGTTTAGCTGGGGATCTTTGCATGGCTATGGGGACCTGCAGGCACTAGACATGGTGTGCATGTGGCCTTTCTGGAAGAAGGCCTCAAATCTACAAGGCTATTAGCTGGATTTTCCTGAAGTAAATTACCATTGCTTTGCAAGAACATTGACAAATTACCATGAAAATGCTGTCATCATCAGCACAAATGTCTCTCAGAGGCTCACTTCAGTGGCTTTTTTTTTTTGTCCAGACTCATAAGATTCACTTATTAGTTCCACAGAAAAGGAAAGACTGGATCTTGAGGTCATTTGCACTTTGAGTGAATTCATTGGACTTGTTTTTTCCCATAGGGTTTGTTTTGTATCCAGGCTTATGTACAAATTTGTAAATGGCAGTAGCAGTACTGTGGGCACTTGAAATGGGAGAGAATTCCAAAGTCGTTGCCTCCGAGGAGATTACCTCTTAGTCAAGAGTAAAAGAGTCTGAATTAGGAACAATGGGGATTTCACCTTGAAAAGTCTGATCCAGGAAGTATCTGTGGGTTACAATTTGTATACACTTTGCATTTTGAAGTTTAAGCTTCTGGTTAATAAAATGACATATCCAAACTATGAATATGACTATCACATGCATTATGTTTGCAGTTCCTTGGGTAAGAAGGACCTTTCTTAACCCAGAGAGTCCTGAGAAACTGCGTACAGGCTAAGTTTGGGATGCATAAGGGCAGTCCCCCTTTATGAGGATGAAAGCTATACTTTATCCATCGACTCCTCTTTAAATGCTAGCATTTTATATTTGTCTGAACATTACATCTAATTAAAATTTAAAAGCAGGCTAAATAAAATCAGAAGGGTGGTTAGCAAGTTTATTAAATAATAAGAGTATTCAACATAAATATTTATAGGCTGAACTTGTATTACTAATTAGAGTTTTGTTCTCACAGTGCAGTCACGTTCAGAAATAAGTTATTTTTCCAAGGCATATTGTGTGAAACTTTACTAATTTTGTATCTATTAATTAAGGTTGGCTGTTGGTATAGATTGTTTCCATTTTAAAATGGATACACCTGGGTAGGGCAGTCCGAGAGGCCCAGGTAAAAAAAAAAAATCTAGTTTTCCTGTTTTTTTCCCCTAATCTACTTATAGATAGATTACCTAACACGAGGGTTATTTGGGAACCAGCAAAGTGGACAGAAAAACAATCTCCTCCGTTTCCCCGAAATAAAAAATAAACAAAAATCCACTAAAATAGAGAGAAGTTTGGCTTTTTGTATTATGTCAGGAAGTTTACAATCAGAATAGCTGGATCGCAGCATACAAGACATTTTGTGTCATTAAAAAGCATATATTATTTTGAATCACATGTGGCATTGGGCACCACGATCTCGTTAATGCTTAGAGTATCAAAATATCTTTGTCCAATCCTGCCCAAATACAGCAGGTGCGTTTAAGCCCTTTTGACATCTAGACTCTTAAAACAGAAGCCATTTATTGAGGTGCAGTGGCCCAAAGGAAATGCAGTAGGTCTCCTACAATTGGAACTCTGCAGGCTCATGGTCCCTTAGTTGCAGAAAAGAGCAGCTGTGATGAAAGATGCTTTCTCAATCCAGTCTTTGCTCCCTGATCATGGGGGACCCCACGGTTACTCCTTCTGAGGGAAGCAGGGCAGAGCACATTTACTTCTCAGCCAGGACAAGCCAGTGTCTTTGGAGAGGTAGGGAGAAATCCTCCACGTTGATCCCAGCTGCTTGACTTGGGATGAGGTTAGTACCCTCCTCTAATTATATTCCTGTGCACAGAAATTCATATCCATCCAATTATTTAGCAGAAATCCCCTTTCAGGGAGTAAATACCTCCCTATTCACCCCCACCCTCCCCATTAATACAATGATGGATATTCCAAGTTGTAGAATACAATGGTACATAATGAGTAGGTTTATATGTGCATATTTTATAATCTTAGTAGATAATAAATTCTACTAAATTTTAAAAATAATATTCTAGTAAATATATAGGATCTCATCAGTGATATACATTTAAAGGGAAAATATTTCCTCACATCATGTTATCTAATACATAACAGATGATTGGCAATCGTAAATAATTATTTTGCTTGGGGGTTTGAGGGGTTCAGCTGATGTGGTTTTGTTCTGGCTGATCTCAGCGTGGCTCCCTCACATGTCTGTGGTCAGCTGTGAGTCTGGTAGGCAGCCCTGCTGATTTGGGCTGAGGGTTGGCTGTTGGCTGATCTAGAATGGCCTTGACTGGGAAGACAGGGTGACTTGGGTCTGGCCCATGTATCTTTTGACCTCCAGCAGGATAGCCTGAATATATCCTTACGTTAACGACAGAGGGCAAAGGTGGGCAAGTCCAACAGTGCAGCCCGTTAAAGGCTGTGCTTGTGTTTGTAGTTGCTAGCATCCCGTTAGCTGAAGCAAATCCCATGGCTGAGCCCAGATTCAGAGTGGGAAGTGCTACAAAATTACATGGCAAAGGTGAATGAAGTTAGGGACAGGTGACTGAATAACTGGGGTCGTTAATGCAATATACCACATATGATAACATTTTGAAATATCATATGATTTATTTTGCATTTTTGAGAATTTTTGCTTTTTTACATATTCTACCCCTTGAGACTGACTTAGAATTTTTTTTTTCTTGGCCGCGCCATGTGACATGTAGGATCTTAGTTCCCTTACCAGAGATCGAACCCGTGCCCCCTGGTTTGGAAGCGTGGAGGCTTAACGATGGACCGCCAGGGAAGTCCCCTGAGTTAGAATTTTATTAAGTTAATTTAACTTAGTTTAGTTTTTATTGAAGTATAATTGACATACAATAATATGTTAGTTTCAGATATACTATATAGTGATCTGACATATAAAAACATTACAAATGATTACCACAGTAAGTCTAGTAACCATATGTCCCCATCCAAAGTTGTTATAATATTATTGATGATATTCCTTATGCTGTATAATACTTCCTCATGACATATATTTCCTTTTTAACTGGAAGTTTGTACCGGTTAATTCCCTTTACCCATTTTTCCCGTTCCCCCACCCATCTACTGTCTGGCAACCACCTATTTGTTCTCTGTATCTATGAGTCTGATTTTGTTTTGTTTTGTTTGTTTGTTTTACTTTTTAGATTCCACATATAAGTGAGACCATACTGTATTTATCTTTCTTTGACATATTTCACTTAGCATAATACCCTCTAGGTCCATTCATGTGGCAAATGGCAAGATTTCATTTTTTTTTAATCACTGAGTAATATTCTATTGTGTGTACCTGTATATATTGCATCGACTTTATCCATTCATCTATCGATGGACACTTAGGCTGCTTCCATATCTTGACTATTGTAAGTAATGCAATAAATGTTGTGGTACATATATCTTTCTGAATTAGTGTTTTTATTTTCTTCAGGTAAATACCCAGAAGTAGAATTGCTGGATTATATGGTAGGTCTATTTTTAATTTATTTGAGGAAACTCCGTACTGTTTTCCATAGTGATTGCACCAATTTACAATCTCACCAACAGTGCATTGAGGGTTCCCCTTTCTCTACATCCTCAAAAGCACTGGTTATTTGTTATAGCCATTCTGACAGGTGTGAGATGATATCTCACTGTGGTTTTGATTTCATTTCCCTGATGATTAGTGATGTTGAGCACCTTTACATGTGTCTGTTGGCCATCTGTATGTCTTCTTTGGAAAAATATCTGGTCAGGTCCTCTACCCATTTTTTAATCAGATTGTTTGTTTTTTTGACATTGAGTTATATGAGTTCTTTGTATATTTTGGACATTAATCCTTTTTTTTAAAGTAAAATACTTTTATTCAAGGAAATAGTATGCAGCTGTTCAAAGTATGATGCAGAGAAATATATATATATTTTTTGTACGTGGATCATCATAGCATCTTTTTTTTTGTGGTACACGGGCCTTTCACTGTTGTGGCCTCTCCTGTTGCGGAGCACATGCTCCAGATGCGCAGGTCCAGCGGCCATGGCTCATGGGCCCAGCCGCTCCGCGGCATGTGGGATCTTCCCGGACCGGGGCACGAACCCATGTCCCCTGCATCAGCAGGCAGACTCTCAACCACTGTGCCACCAGGGAAGCCCCATCATAGCATCTTTATTTTATTTATTTATTTATTTTTAACATCTTTATTGGAGTATAATTGCTTTACAATGGTGTGTTAGTTTCTGCTTTATAACAAAGTTAATCAGTTGTACATATACATATGTTCCCATATCTCTTCCCTCTTGCGTCTCCCTCCCTCCCACCCGCCCTATCCCACCCATCTAGGTGGTCACAAAGCACGGAGCTGATCTCCCTGTGCTATGTGGCTGTTTCCCACTAGCTATCTATTTTACATTTGGTAGTGTATATATGTCCATGCCACTCTCTCACTTTGTCACAGCTTACCCTTCCCCCTCCCTATGGATATTAATCCTTTATAGGATATGTTGCTTGCAAATATCTTCTGTCATTCAATAGGCTGCCTTTTTGTTTTGTTGATAGCTTTCTTCACTGTGCAGAAGTTTTTTAGTTTGATGTAGTTCCATTTGTTTACTTCTGCTTTTGTTTCCCTTGCCTAATGAGGCAGATCCAAAAATATATTGCTAAGGCTGATGTCAAAGAGCCTACTGCCTATGTTTTCTTCTATAAGTTTTATGATTTTAAAAATCATAAAAAATGTCTTCCATTTAAGTCTTTAATCCATTTTGAGTTTGTTTTGTGTACAGTGTGAGACAGTAGTCCAGTTTCTTTCTTTCTTTTTTTTTTTTGCACGTAGCTCTACAGTTTTCCCACTACCATTTATTGAAAAGGCTGTCTTTTCCCCACTGTATATTCTTGCCTCCATTGTTGTAACTTAATTGACCATATAAGCATGGGTTTCTTTCTGGGCTCTCCATTCTAATCCATTGATCTATGTGTCTGTTTTTGTGCTGGTAACATACTTTTTTGATTACTGTAGCTTTGTAGTATAGTTTGAAATCAGAGAGTGTGTTACCTCCAGGTTTGTTCTTTTTTCTTAAGATTATTTTGGATATTTGGGGTCTTTTGTGATTCACTACCAACTTTAGGATTCTCCGTTCTAGTTCTGTGAAAAATACCATTGGTATTTTGATAAGGATTGCATTGAATCTGTAGATTGACTTGAGTAGTATGGCCATTTTAACAACGTCAAGTCTTCCAGTTCATGAGCACAGTATATCTTTCCACCTGTTTGTGTCATCTTCAGTTTCTTTCATCAACACCTTATAGTTTTCAGAGTACAAGTCTTTCACCTCCTTGGTTAGGTTTATTCCTAGGTATTTAATTCTTTTCGATGCAATTGTAAATGGGATTATTTCCTTAATTTTTCTTTTTGATAGTTTGTTATTAGTGTATAGAAATGCAACTGATTTCTGTATATTAATTTCGTATCCTGCAACTTTACTGAATTCACTTACTAGTTCTAACAGTTTTTTGGTGGAGTCTTTAGGGTTTTCTGTATATAGTGTCATGTCATCTGCAAACAGTGACAGTTTACTTCTTCCTTTCCGATTTGGGTTCCTTTTATTCTTTTGCTTGTGTGATTGCTCTGGCTAGGACTTCCAATACTTTGTTGAGTAAAAGTGATGAGAGTGGGCATCCTTGTCTTGTTTCTGATCTTAGAGGAAATGCTTTTACCTTTTCACCATGGAGTATGATGCTGGCTGTGGGTTTGTCATATATGGCATTTATTATGTTGAGGTATGTTCCTTCTATACCCACTTTGTTGAGAATTTTTATCATAAATAGATGTTGAATTTTGTCAGAAGTGTTTCCTGCATCTATTGAGATGATTATATGACTTTTATTCTTCATTTTGTTAAGGAGATGTATCACATTGACTGATTTGCAGACATTGAACCATCCTTGCATCCCTGGGGTACATCCCTCTTGATCATGATAAATGATCCTTTTAATATATTGTTAAATTTTTTTTTGTTAATAATTTGTTGAGGATTTTTATGTGTATGTTCATCAGTGATATTGGCCTGTAATTTTCCTTTTTTGTGGTGTCATTGTCTGGTTTTGGAATCAGAGTGATGCTGGCTTCATAGAATGAGTTTTCAAGTATTCCTTCTTCTTCAGTGTTTTTGGAATAATTCAAGAAGATAGGTATTAACTCTTCCTTAAATGTTTGATAGAATTAACTTGTGAAGCCTTCTGGTCCTGGACTTTTGTTTGTTGGGAGTTTTTGATTACTTATTCAATTTCATTATGAGTATTTGTTTTTACATATTTTCAGTTTCAATCTTAGAAGACTGTACATTTCTAGGAATTTATCCCTTTCTTCTGCATTGTCCAATTTGTGGCATATACTTGCTTATAATAATCTTTTAGGATCCTTTGTATTTCTGTGGTGTAGGTTGTAACTTCTCCTGTTGCACATCTGATTTTATTTATTTGGGCCCTCTCTCTTTTTTTCTTAATGAGGTCTGGCTGGAGGTTTGTCAATTTTGTTTGTCTTTTCAAAGAATCAGCTTTTAGCTTCATTGATCTTTCATATTTTTTTAGTCTCCATTTTATTAATTTCTGCTCTGATCTTTATTATTTCCTTTCTTGTACTAACTTTGAGTTTTGTTTTTCTTCTTCTAGTTTCTTTAGGTGTAAGGTTAGATTATTTAATTAATATTTTTCTTGTTTCCTGAGGTAGGCCTATTTCATTATAAATTTCCCTCTTAGAACTGCTTTTGCTGCATCTCATAGATTTTGGATCAGGGTGTTTCCATTTTAATTTGTCTTAAGGTACTTTTAAATTTCCTCTTTGATTTCTTTGTCTGGACTTCAGGCTATCTTTCACAGCTCATCAAAAATGGAAATAACTCTCAATTTTCTAAATGATGTTTAGATGGATCAGCATAGCTGAATCTTAAATTCCACTGTATCTACCCCTGGGTCCAGACTAAATAAATATGCAAGAGATTTGGACATTATGAATGTGATTATTTTCTTTAAATCATCCTATATTTGCCTATCACTTTGCAATTTCCAAAGCTCTTTTCCATATATTTTTTCTTTTGTGCTTGAGAGAACCCTAGGATGGAAAAAGGGTATATAGTTTTATAAACAGTTTTCTATATGTGGAAATGGAGGCTCAGAAAGGTTGAAGATACCATATATATAGAATAATGGATGCAGGGGAAGTCATCTAACCAAAATATAAGTTTTACAAAGGAGAGAACCAAAGCGCAGAGAAGTTAGGTGACTTATTCCAAGTTACGCAGCTAGTAAATGCAGAGCTGAGTCATGAATTCAAGTGTCTGGACTCCTACATCAGAGCTCTTTCTACCACACTCTGATAATCACTGATCCAATTTCATGAGAATAAATCCAGACATGGCAAATATGATATCATTTATTCCATGTGTCTGTAAGTGTTACGGAAATATTTTGTAAATGCAAAGTGCATCCGAAAAGCAGTCTTTGCATATTTCTCTAATCAGGAATGTATTGTTCAACTTCTTAGCAGACCTAAAATTTCCTGACTTTAATTTGTAAGCACACGATATTGTCTGTCCTCTAAAATGGACAATGCAATGCAGGATTATGTTGTTAGGGGATTAGGAAGAGCTGTTTTTCATCTTCAAAGTAAAAGGAAGCTCTGATGCACCTTTAAAAACAGATACTTTTGTTTGTTGTCTGTGCTAAGTGGCTAGATTGCCAGCAGTCTTTTGCTTTCTCTCCAAACATATGTTCGAAATGGCATATTTTCATATGTGTAAGAATATAAAATAAAATTTCACCATAATGCCATAAATGGGGTCCAAAAATTTTATTCTCATAAAACAAGTTGCTTCATTGGAGATTAATGGAAGACAGCATTTTTTAGTTAATCTGCTGTCACAAAGACCACAGAGGTGAAGATCAATGTCATGGTGTTTTCAACAGCTTGTATGTTGCATGAGAAAATCGCCAAATGACCATGGATAGTCACTTCCTAACGTGTCTCTGATCCACTTATCTTATGATAAGAATTCATGCTTGTTAGAGGATGGGAACCAAGTGCCTGACATTCCCATTCCCATTTAATAGATACTTATGCTGACACATATACATTTAGCTCCTAATTTACAGATACACTTTCTTATTGAAGTCTGTTTACAGATAGGTTGTTTATGACCCCAAATCCATCTTCTCATAGGAATTTTCCACCTGAAAACATTTACTGAGTGTTCAAGGCTGAGCCCTCAAGCAGCTTACGGTCTTGTGGTTAGGTTCTAAAACGAACCTCAGAAACCTTTTAAAACAAAACCTTTCAAAACGGTCCCATTGCACAGATAGATAGTAACTCAGTTGGCTGAGAGCTCAGTTCTCAGGCCCCAGCTCTAGACCTTTCTTAGCAGAGATGGCTAGATGCTAACCAAATCTTGTTATTCTTTCTCTGGAGGCTACAGCTGGACCACAATTCCCAGCCTCCCTTGCAGTTGGATGTGGCCATGGAATTTTTTCTTGTCAACAAATATTTAAGGAAGTGATAGCTTCTGCGTCCGGGCTTTGTCCATGAAAATCTCCCCCAGAGATTCCTACATTCTGTTATTTTCTGTCCACTGGTTGGAAGAGAATATCCCCAGTCCCTAGGGGGTGGACCAAGCAGAGGTCCCTGACTCATTGTGTTGAAGGCTGCCTGCCATGTACCTGCATGGACTGTTGGATATACAAAAAATATATTTCAACTGTGTGAAACCACTGAGCTTAGGGAATTTATCTGTCATAGCAGCAAGTATTAACTTATACTCCTTGTGTCTTGTGTCCTTGGAGTTAAGCCACTTTAGTCTAAACTTTTCAGGAAGAGGGGAAGGCAGCCAGGGAGGAGGCTCAGGGTATAGGGAGCTCTCAAGGTAGCTGAGGAGGAAGGCTTCTTACAGCAGAGATATGGAGAAGGGCAGGGGGGTGAGGGACCTCAATAGTGGGTGTTGGCTCAGCTATGAAAGAATGTCTTCTAGTTGTCACAAGTGCTCCAGGCAATACAAAGACAATGTCATCAGCAGCTCTGCTGTGCTTAGCTTGCTTCATGTAAAAACCTTATTAATTGGGAGATTGGCTTTATATATTTAAGCGATCCTTTATGAAACATCCAGGTTTTAATTTAAGGCTGTGTCTACAGCTGGAGAAAATGTGAAACCTAATTAGGAAGCTGTGGAAGCCGTTAGATTTCCCCTCTCAGATATGTCATGAGCCCAAGCATGGCAGGGATACCGAGGCCCATCCTGGGGGACAAGAGACTCCTCTAATGGTGACTTTGGCTTGAGGACTCCCTGAAGTTCTAGATGCACTTTCCTTGATTGGATAGCAGTCTAGGAAGCTTCCACCCAAACTTCCTTCCTTTCCTCTCACCTTCCCTCAGGGTCAGACTCGTCCCTCCCCATTTTTTTTCACAGGTATTTCCTTTCTTACATGTTTAATCTGTTGTGGTGTTCCCTACTCAGAGCATCTGAACTTAATCCAGAAATCATTCTCATCTTTCCGTTGGGAGTGGAAAGACTGATTCTCTTAAAATGTAAGGGATCTGTGATTACCTCTTTAGTTCCTTGACTAGGTGAGATTCCATTATAGACCATGTGCTTTGCCCTTGAGCTGCACATGGAATCTTGGGTAAGGTATGGTTACAGAGACCCCTGTGGCCCACCCAAGAAATGAGACAATCAAGTTGCAAAAGCCACTAAGAAAGATAATTTAAACTCAGGGATTTTAAACGCAGGGATTCCTGATGGAGATGGGAAAATAAGAAAGGATGAACTAAAGGATTCACTAAGACAATGCTAGGCTGAATGTTTTCCATATGGGATCTCATTAGATTATTAAGTACAAATCCACTTCAAATAGATATTTTTATCCCAAAGGTGGGGTGAGGTTCTGGTAAAGAGGCAGAGCTGGTATTTGAACCCAGATCTTCTCTGTTCCATAACCCGTCATATTCTTTCCACTTGGCCGCACGCCTTTTCAGAGAGTGTTTTTGCAGGGAATTTTTGGAAAAGTACTGCCTGGTTTTTTCTTACAAGCTGATGCTAGAAATCTACCAGTTTCAGAGTCTGTGGAGAAGGAAAGGCCTCCCTCCATGGTTTCTTGGATTCGTCATCTCCACCCACATGTCTTCTTTTTGTGAAATGTCTCATAATTAAAAACTACGGATTCTCTGCAGACACAGAGGCTTTTCAGTATGGACCCCATTTCCCAAAGTGGTTATTATGCATGGATATGCTTGGAGAATTAGATTTCTGTGGTCTTGACTTTAATTGCCCTGTCTAGATATGCGATTAAGCTTTTGTTCTTTGTTTCAAGATGACCAGTCAATGGAGTTGTGTAGTTTTAATTTTATCTGAAGTGTAGTTGGAGAACTGGCCACGGAGCCTAAGGCTTTTTTTCTCTTTCTCCTTCTCAGTTACTATGACTATTATTTCAATATTTTCAGGTCTTGTTAAACACCAAGAGTGGTGTGAGATAGCATTATGTGACAGCCAAATTTATGAGTGCAATATGTTTTTATTTAAAAAAATGTACTACAAAGGGGGAACAAAGATTGAATTTTATTCGTACATTTTCCACCCCATACCACTGCCCCTCCCCAAGACAGAGCATGTCAATGTGAATCTTGTGGCAAGTTGAGGAAAACGTAGTTTAATATAAAATTGTAGGTCCCTGTCTGGAACATCTGTTACCATGGCAACCGATTTAAAAGCCTGAAAGATCGAGCTATTTAGGCAACTTAACTAGATGTTTTGTAAGTATGGGAACTAAAAATATTTTAAAAACAGACACATGTAGATCCCCATTCAGCTGACCTGGCTGACACCGAAGTAAGACATTGCTGTGACAACTGGAGCGATTACACAAAAGAACGTAGTTAAGGAGCGACAGCTTCAGCGGGGAGAGCAGCCTCGGCACCATGACTGTTGTTTTCTCACTGCCTTCAGGGAGACGGTCAGCTGCATGAGGCTTACAGCCCCCCTGCTAAACAAGTACAATGGTACCGTTAGCTTCCTCTTTTCTGCACTTTAAACCACAGATGGAGGAGCAGACTAACCATTTCCAGGGCACAAACACAGAAAAGAGAAAAGTGAATTTCCTCAGAGAAAGACAGGATGCCCCCTGCCAGTGGCTTCTTTTCTTAACTATATTAAAAGTGACTTTTTTGGAGGGAAAATGATCCAGAGATTTGGTCTTATCCACACAACTCATTTAGAACTGCAAACTCCCAGAATCATCCCCTTCTCATCAGAGGCAGTAGGTTCAAAGTAGAAAATATCAGTCAATAAATAAAAGTTTCCAGTGACTTAAAGCCACCAGGTTGAAATTCTGTGAGCATCGTAGTTCCTTCAGTACATATTGGTGACCAAGTTAACTGAGGAAAGACCACCAAAGGGAGAGGAAACATCAGGCTCAGGTGTTCTTTCTCTCTGTGTTATGTGTGGACCATTTAGGCTTCTTAGAAATTGCGTTTTCAGGACAGCACCCGGACCAGATAATCTCTTCCTCTGAGAAGTCTTTTCATCATCCTGATGAACTTTTCATAGCAGATTAATTACTTTAGAAATTAAAGAAAACATAAATAACAAATGACTGCATAAAGGATTTTCCTGGATTGTTAATTTATTTGATAAAGTAATACATAAGAAACAGCCTTGAATCTGTGAGGAATTTCTAAAGAAGGAATGCGGGTGGGTTCAGGTTGAAGAGGGAGACTACAACCAAATTTCAAAGGTCTACTGATAAACCTCCACCTTTAAGCAAGAACTGATTTTTATGGAAATGCATGCAGTACCGTGTACCCAAGCGGACATCAGAGGACATATTAATGTTCAATTTCCAAACGCTTACTTTATGTTTTGCTCTTTGTTCTTTTCTCATGTGTGCTATGTTTCTGTTATTTGCATAACAAGAATGGTGGTTATTGAGTTAAAAGTCTACTTTTCCTGGTCCAGTGAACATGACAGCTCTAAAACTGTGGAGTTTTGAGTCCAAACATTAGTGAACTAAGGCAGGGATGAAAGGTCTTTGACTGACCTTTGACAAGGTTTGAAAAACCCCTTTTGTTGCCAGCAAATGTCCTATAAATGTCAAAAGCCTTCATATTCAAAGGGGGTCTGTACTAGAAACATCACTGACACCAACATCAAGTAGACAAAGAAGAATCTGTAGGTCTTGGATTTTTAGTAAGTGAAGTTAGCGTGGATAAAGTAAAAAGGAATATTGTACAAGCAGATGCTTTAAGTGTCTCCAGTTTAACTCACAGATACTTATTCTGAGCTTGACAGGATAAAAATTAACGTGTAGGTTCACATCTTTCTTCTTCTTCTCTCTAAGGAGAGAAAAGGACAAAAAAGGACAAAACAGGGTCTGTTATTAAGAGGAAAATCAATGAAAGTAGAAGAGGAATCTCACACCTTAAGGAGACGAGTGGGAGAGAGATGAAACTTCTCAGACAGTGTTGGTAGGAGCAGAGGAAAGGGCAGACCAGGGTGGTGCCGATGAGAAGGAAAAGAACCAAAGACTCCTAGGAGAGCACGAAAGGTAGGTCTTAAAAAAATTTCCTTTTGTTTGAGGTGTACAGTACAGTGATTCAGTTATACATACACACACACACACACACACACACATATATATAAAATACATATATATATTTATATATATATATTCTTTTTCAGATTCTTTTCCCTCATAGGTTGTTACAAAATATTGAGTGCTAAATTTGTAGGACCTTGTTGGTTATCGATTTTATATATAATAGTGTGTATATGTTCATCCCAAACTCCTAATTTATCCCTGCCCCCTCCCCCACCCCATTTCCCCTTTGGTAACTATAAGTTTGCCTTCTATGTCTGTGAGTGTATTTCTGTTTTGTAAATAAGTTCATTTGTACCTTTTTTTAGAAACCACATATAAGCGATGTCATGTGATATTTGTCTTTCTCTGTCTGGTTTACTTAGTGTGATAAACTGCAGGTCCATCCATATTGCTGCAAATGCCATTATTTCATTCTTTTTTATGGCTGAGTAGTATTCCATTGTGTGTGTGTGTGTGTGTGTGTGTGTGTATATGTGTATATGTATATATATATATATACACACACACACACATACATACAAACCACAACTTCTTTATCCATTCGTCTGTTGATGGACACTTAGGTTGCTTCCATGTCTTTGCAATTGTGAATAGTGCTGCTATGAATATTGGGGTACATGTATCTTTTCAAATTAGTGTTTTTGGGTTTTTTTCTTTGGCTATGTACCCAGGAATGGAATTACTGGATCATACAGCAGTTCTATTTTTAGTTTTTTATTTAGTTTTTTGTTTTCCACAGTGGTTGCACCAATTTACATTCCCACCAACAGTTTATGAGTGTTCCCTTTTCTCCACATCCTTGCCAACAATTGTATTTGTGTTCTTTTTGTTGATGGCCATTCTGACCGGTGTGTGTGGTAATATCTCATTGTGCTTTTGATTTGCATTCCCCTGATGATCAGCGATGTTGAGCATCTTTTCATGTGCCTGTTGGCCATCGGCATATCCTCTTTGGAAAAATGTCTGTTAAAGTCTTCTGCCCATTTTTTAATTGGGTTGTTTGTTTTTTTTGATGTTGAGTTGTATGAACTGTTTATATATTTTGGATATTAACCCCTTATCAGTCATATCATTTGCAAATATTTTCTCCCATACAGTAGGTTTTCTTTTTATTTTGTTGATGGTTTCCTTTGCTGTGCAAAAAATTTTAAGTTGAATTAGGTTCCATTTGTTTATTTTTACTTTTATTTCCTTTGCTTTATGAGACAGATCCAAAAAAATATTGGTACAATTTATGTCAAAGAGTGTTCTGCCTATGTTTTCCTCTAGGAGTCAACATGACTTCTTATGCTGCCTTAGTAGTCTTTATGGTACCTATCTCCCTAATTCAGTTGGGTAATTCAGCTGAGCAAAACATTGCAGAGCAGAGGTTTCAAATGGACATCAGCATTTGATTACAGGTGTGTTTTGTTTTACCCGCATAGGGTTTTGAAAGTTTTTGAATTATTGCCAATTAAAAAAAAATCAGGAGATTTCACTTAGAAATCCAGATTTCTGGCATAGTTAAGAATTCAACGGAGCCTGTGCTCTTTCATTTACTGCAGTCCTTAGTGTTTTAATCCCAACTCTGCACCACCAGCAGGATTGTTTTGGGAAAAATACCTAAACTCCAGAGTTTGTTGGTTTCCCGTATCTGCAGAGTGGAGCGAATGTGAGGCTTATGAAGTGGTGGTTAAGGTTCGTGGCTATTGACTAAGAGTATGAATGCGGAAACATCCAGCAGAGTTGGGGGTCCAGTAAAGTATCAGTTTCCTCTTTCAGGTTTTGTTCTTCTTTTCTATTATATAAATTAGACCCCTGCTATTTAGTCATAGAAACAAGGTGAGCAATACAATTATCTTGACAAAAAATTCAGTGATAGGGCTTCCCTGGTGGTGCAGTGGTTGGGAGTCCGCCTGCCGATGCAGGGGACGCGGGTTCGTGCCCCGGTCCGGGAGGATCCCGCGTGCCGCGGAGCGTCTGGTACCGTGAGCCATGGCCGCTGAGCCTGCGCGTCCGGAGCCTGTGCCCCGCGGCGGGAGAGGCCGCAGCGGTGAGAGCCCCGCGTACCGCAAAAAAAAAAAAATATTCAGTGATAACTAACATCCTCTGCTTAGGTGTTTGAAAATGAACTTTGTGCTGTTTGATGTCAGTTCATTCTAAAGTACAGAAGATGCTAGCCAGCACCTCCTCTCTAGCCTGCAAAAAACTCAAAACTTAAGTTTCTTTTTACAGCCTCCCCATCTTCACTTGGCAGCTCTCTCCATTCGACTGTAAACTCCTTCTGGCAGGTTTAACAGCTGCCCTGATTACTTCTCTGTTCTTAGCACCGAGGGCGACACACACACCTAATAGGAGCTAAGTATATATTTGTTGAATGAATGATTATATGAGAGAAGGAGATAATTATATATAGATAGATAGATAATTATAATATATAATTATAATATATAATTAAACATTACCTATAATTATATAAAATAAAATATAAAATTATACCAAATTAAATATAAAATATAATTAATGTATCTAATAGTTATGTTATATATAATTTAAATATATAATTATATAAATATAAAAAATAGAGAGAAATAGCATACATATAACTTGCAAGGCAATTTCCATTTTGAATGATATGAAAAATTGTTTTTTACTCTTTAATATATCCATGATTCTTTAATTCATTTCTTTTTTTTTTCTCTTTTCAAAATATAATTTGTCGCACTTGGAAAGCATATAGGACAGTATCTGACACATAGAAGGTGTTTATTTGTTTATTCAAGAAACTGATCTACATTGTTCTAAGCCCTGTGATTTGATGATTTGTTAAAAAATGAAAATTCAGTGTATATCAGTATGGGAATAAAAAAGTTTGCACCAGGAAATGTGGGTACAGAATGGAGGGCTGATAGATTTCAGCAGAAAGGAGCCAGAATGGGCCAGTCTAGGGTTCCATTTGCTGGATTGGAATGTCAGTGATAAGGTTTTCCAGGGAGAGCCTCCTCGTCTTCAGTCTGCTAAAGGTCTTGGGTGCCCAAACCAGCAATCTGTTGACTTGCCCGTCTGTGCTGCCCAGTGCTTGCAAATGTCATAGCTCACAGAGTTGTCGACCCCTTGTGATTGTGAGACCCAAAAAGCAGGTGTGAGATCATCAGTCGCACCTCTCCTTGCTTTTGTGAAGAAATGGCAGTGTGTGTGCACATTTGTTACAGATGGTGGGTGGCATTATCTTCTTGTAAAAATCTAGGGAAAAATATGTACACCAGATTTTATAATATGGAATGGAGGTTAGAGGAAAGTTGTAAAAATGGAGGAAAATGAGCATGTGAAAATTTGAGTGGAAGTTTTAACGGTTACGAAGCAGATTCTTGATTTTTAAGAGAGAAGAATTTGTCTTTAATGATTGGATTTCCTTTGACGTGGGATGACATTTCTCCCTTTCTCAACAGAAGGTTCTGGTTTTCTTTAGAGAAGACATTTCCTGGTTTCACAGTTGCCCATCTAAAAATTGTACCAGACCTGAAAGATAAAGGATGCGGCTGTGTACACCCTGAAGATGGGGTTTGCTTGGTATAGCGCCCAGCTCTCAGCCCACTGCTATTCCTTCTGAAGACTTCCGTGATGAGCTTCACTCATTCATGCCCAAATGAAGCCGCTCACATCCTCAGAGGCTGTTGCTCCTGGGTGGCAGGTCCACATAGATGTCTGAGTCCCAAGATGTAAGAAAACTGGGGACAAACGGGTGGAACAGGAAGAGGTGATAAGTTTTTGGTTATGCATGGAAAGCATTTCTTAAAGCAGCTCAGTTTGAAATTGTTGCCCCACTTTTTCTTTTCATGATCAAGTTTTAGTTAAAAGTCTTCACATCTGAAGAAAAAAAATTTAACTCATTTCTGTAAAATTTAGCCCAAAGCCTTCAGTTTGTATTAGTAGTGGCAGTGACATCAAGATGTGAGGACATCTTGAAAAATGGAAATTTCCTCCCCCTTTTCTGTTCACTATTCTAGGAGATAAACTTTCCAATGAGCTTGGGTTGGGGAAGGGATCCTAGACCTCATGGGCTCTTTGGAAGGTTAATACTTAGGAGACTAAATACTTGGAAGGAAATAATACTGTTCTTGACAGAGTAAAGATAGTTGCTTATCAATGAAAAATGATGCTGGTCACTTATCATCCACTGTTTTCTTGCTAAAGAAATGGATTTATTCCTTTCCCATTTAATGGTATGCATTCATATTCTCAAATTTAAAAATAATAGCAATATAGTAAGATTTCACCCATTGATAACATGGAACAATGAAGCATTCCTCAAGGTGTGCTCTGTGGGAATACGTGAGGTTAATAGATGTTTAAAGTTAAAAAAGGTTCTATGTTCAAAGTTTGGGAACTTTGGCTAAGCCAGTATACATCGCAACTCACCAAGAAGGAAGCTGCGGTGTGCGATGATTGCCATGCTGATTTGGCCCCCTGGCCAAAGACCCTCTGACCAAATTCTTCCTTTGATATGGAGTCAGACAGATCTGGGTTGGAATCCTGTGCCACTCTGGGCAAATCACATAACCTCTTTGAGCTCTGGTTCATCTGCAAGACGTGTCTAATAGCACATGTTTGATGGTTTTGTGGCGAATATCAATGAGATAATGCATATAAAACACCCAGCAGGGATATTGCATAAGAATAAATGTTAATTTAAAATGTATGCCTTTATCCTTAATTTTGTAGTTAGGGGTCTATAGCGAAACACCCACGTGCACCAGAGTAGGACATGGAAGAAGCAGGTCCTGCTACTTCCTGACTGAGTAACCTTGGCAAACCTCCTAACCAAGAAAATTGGGTTTTCAATGTTTTCATCTTAAACAACAACAACAACAACTAAATCTACCATCTTTTGTGGAGCATTTGAGAATCAAGTTAGTTTTAAAACTCTTATGGAAATTCTCAAACATCATGCTATTGCATCCACAAATTCTTCAGTGTGCATCATTAATTGATAAGGATGTCCATGTCTATACCTAAATTTACATCTCTCTACATTTGTACATATAGACCATGCTATGATTATACATAACAAAAATTAATAATAATTCATCAACACAGTGAAATGTTAGTCCACATTTCTTTTTCCCAGACTGTCTCAAAAGATGTCATTTTACATTTGATAGGATTGAATCAAGATTCAAACAAATTGCACACTCTGAATATGTTGCTATATCTTTTATGTTCACTTTAATTTTGTGACGCTCTACCTTTCCTCTTCCCTCCAACCCATGCCACGGTTTTGTTAGAGAAAATAGGTCATTTCTCCGGAAAGTGTCTCACATCCTGGATTTTGCTGAATCCTTCATTGATGTGCCTTTAAACTTGTTTTTCCAACCCCTATATTTTTGTAAACAGCTAGTTAGATCTAGAGGTTCAGTTAGACACTGGAACAATTTTTTAGGGAAGATACTTCAAAGATGGTGCTATGTCCTCCTTGTTGTATCACATCACGAGGCATACTATCTAGTCACCCCCTTTTTAGATATCTTAAGATTCATCAGTGAATACAGATGGTGTCAACATGATCCTTTCATTGTAAATTCCCCATCAATCATTCAGTAATAATTTCGACATCCATTTTTAATCATTTTAGTATTAGGTATAGAAGCAATCAGCATAGATCCATTTTTGCTGTAAGTGTAACAAGATGGCAATCGCCTCATTTTATCATTTCTTGTGCATTTATTAGCTATAATATTCATATAAAGAAGAACTTTCTTACATCAACTATTTGGTTACCCTGGACCACAGGAAAGGAAGGATAAGCATTTCTCATGGTTTTACTTATTTAATGAATATCTATTGGGTACCAGGAATGGTGTTAGGTGTTGGAGACACAACAGCAAACGTATCTGCACCCTACTGTTAGGAAGCTTATACACCCAGTAATGCAGATGAGTAAATAATTTCCATATTGTGTGAGGTATTATAAAGTGCATAGTTCTGTGGGAGTCCTTCTGGGCTTGGGATTACTGGGTCTTGTATTACTGCTTTTCATCTATGTTATATAGTGTATTAATTTGTTAGGGCTGCCATAACAAAATCAAGGTGTCAGCAGGGTTTTTTTTTTTTTTTTTTTTCCTGAGACCTCTCTTCTTGGCTTGCAAATGGGCACCTTTTTGCTGTGTCCTCACGTGGTCTTCCCTCTGTAGCTATCTGCGTCCTAATCTGTTCTTTTTAAAAAAATTTATTTGTTTTATTTATTTATTTTGGCTGCGTTGGGTCTTCGTTGCTGCGTGCAGGCTTTCACTGGTCGCGGCGAGCGGGGGCTACTCTTCGTTGCGGTGCACAGGCTTCTCGTTGCGGTGGCTTCTCTTGTCGCGGAGCGTGGGCTCTAGGCGCGTGGGCTTCAGTAGTTGTGGCTCGTGGGCTCTAGAGCGCAGGCTCAGCGGTTGTGGCACACGGGCTTAGTTGCTCTGTGGCATGTGGGATCTTCCCGGACCAGGGCTCGAACCTGTGTCCCCTGCATTTACAGGTGGATTCCCAACCACTGTGCCACCAGGGGAACCCTAATCTGTTCTTATGAGGACAATAATAATATTGGATTAGGATCCACCAATATGACCTCATTTAACCTTAAGTATGTCTTTGAAGTGATTATCACCAGGTACAGTCACATTCTGAGATACTGGTAATTCGTTCAACATATGAATTTGGGGAGACACAGTTCAGCCCATAACATAATGTAAGGCTGAGTATTTAATGCATTTTGTCTCTCACTAGCTGCAAGCTTCTTTAGGAAGTAGGGACCTTCTATTATACTTCATACATTCCCAACATAGTTCTAGTAAGTTTCTAGTAAGAGGTTTCTAGAAAGTTAAGTCATAATAGAAAACATTCATTGAAAGCTTGTGTGAAAGACAGAATAATACCGTTATTGCTTCTTGAGCACTTACTGTGGATCAACACAGTTTATATGTGTTATTTTATCTTAAAAATGACCCTCAAATTTAGCTGTTGTTACTACTATCATGACAGTTGCCACCTTTAAGGGAGAGGAACTTGAGAGGTAAGAGAGGTCACCTTGTCTGGGCTGCTGTAACAACTAAGTGTAGGATGCAGGATTTGAACCCACAGCTCATGGTTTTACCACAGTATTATGCCGCCTGTGATATTGAGGAAAGTGGTTTATAATTGGTAGCTCTCCATAAAAGGTTAGACATTAATGCAGTTTGGTGGAAATGGCATGGACTCTAGGGTCAAAATGGCCTTTATTTAATTTTTAACTCCATCACTCCTCACTGTGTGGTCTTGGATTCCTAGTTCCTCTGAGCCACAGTTTCCCAACCTAGAAGATGGAAATAATGATATGTGACCTGATGGCTTGTTGTGAGCATCTGAAAGGCTGTATATAAAGACCTCAGCACACTGTCTGAAAGATCAGGTTCAAGATAAATGATAACTAGTATTCCAGTCTCCTCACCATCCTTCACATGTTTTTATACTCAATGTTCTTTCTTATTTGATGCTAGATAGTTACAACAAAGGAATGAAGACACAGGGGGCTTAGTAACAGATTACATTATTACTGCTGACCTCAGAGAAACAGATCCGGTTTGTGGATTCATTTATAAGCTCATCCCCACCATATATATTTTGTGCCCATGGTGTGGGAGAAACTGGAAAAGGCCCTGTTTACAGGGGGCCTGACCTCAGAGGGCTTCACTTCTGCATGGGGATTGGTATAGATGTGTTTCTAGTAAGCTAAGTGCCAACGCTTTCCATTCATGCATTTGCCAAAGTGGCCCAAATGTCATACGATACATAAAATTATCACAAAAACATAAACTGAACAAACGAGCAGTGCCTTGCACTTCCTTTTAAATCCATCTTCAGTTAACAAAGTTGAGTGGATTTTTATATGAAGAAAACTAAAAATTTCATATATACATATATAAGTATATATATGTATACTTTGTAGGATTACCCAGGAATATAATTTTCAACTTGTTATCTTTAGAAGGGATACTGAGAGCTTTGACTTCGTTCGGAATTTTCATTTGCCTTAATTCTGTTTTTGAAACTCATTAAATTTTAACTAGATGCACACTCTTTCTGCTCCACTTGGAGGAAGAGCATAGTTTAAATATCTGTCAAGCCCGTCGTCGCTACTCGTAGAAATGTGCCTAATTGTGAGCCTCAAGATGTGATCTGCTGGGAGGAAAGCCACACATGTCACCCAGTGAGTGTGCAATGGAAGCACATGTACAAATAGTGGAGCCCAGAATCTTCCCAGAAGTTTCCTGGTGCATTAATACTCGAGGGTTTGATTTGGAAATTTCCCATTCAGCCCTACTAAAGAGTCGGGGGCGGGGTGGGGAGAGAAAACCCACTTATCTTAAAGATTCATGATTCAAGCGCTTGATAGAATCTGCAGTTTCCATAGTGCTGGGCCCTAGATTTCCCTTTAATGTAATTAAGCCTCAAGATTTATGAATACAACAGGCCAGAACTTGATCCGTGTTCATTTTCAATTACTGCAGTGAAAGGGCTCTATCCAGATGTCTCTATTTACAGCGTTCAGGGAGGCTGGACTGGGGGCCGAGGGGGGAGGACCCACAAATTGTCACACTTGTTAATTCTTCACAGAGGATACTCAGCCGAGGTCCTGGCTTTGACCCTGTAACAAAAGGCTGGGGGCCCCCGGGGCAAGGGCATCAATGCTTCCAGGGACAACAGGGTGACCCATGGGGGTCACTCCCTCTGCTCTGTAGGTATTTGTGTAATAATGGGGTCCATTCCTTATTTTTATTTTTGTTACAGTTCTGGGAGCATCCAAAGGAAAAGCCTGGCTCTGATGTGAAAGACAAACATATATAATGAGAACATCAAGTGTCCCCTGGCAACAGTAACCATGATAAAATGCTACAGGGGAAATACACAGTAGGCAGTGACCCACATAATAGGGCCTATTTTGGGGCATTGTTTTATTTTTCTTTTGAAGGGTATTTTTTTTTTTAAATGTTCCCTGGTCTGCAATTTAGTTTTGTCAGGATTATTGGAACACAAGTGTCTTTTCTCTTGCTACAGTTACAGTCCTACTTGTTTTGGAGCCCGTTTTATAACCACCAAATACCCACCTGCTAGCACAGCCTAAAATATTCCATTTTATTCCCTTTATTTTTGCTTGAAAAAATTTCTGTGCTTTCCATGACCATTCTACAGGTTTCTTAGGCGTGTGCTAAGTGCTTTCTTACACTAGTGTGGACGTTTGCATTGAGGTATCATTTTAAAAGGAAAATTCCACACAAAAGGCTTAGAACTAAGAGCCCAGCGGGAGACTCTGGACCTCGAATGAAATGTACTGCCTCCAGTAAAAAGCCCCAACTCCTACCCCACACTTTTCCTCTGTGGCGTGTGTCTAGTCCATCATTTTATTTTCTCAACTCACAGACCAGAGTTGTTACCTTATGAACAAGAATGAATTGGGATATGGCTTTTGTTGAACAATAATTGGCTGTTATATTAACATGTGGCTCAGTAAAGTGGAATTGTTGGCCAATTCTCTACCATTTTCAGAAGGTTGTTTCTTGAAAGTACTGCAAAGCTCCTCCTTGATTAGCCCCTTTAAATCAATTTTGGGTTTTTCTTTTTTGAGTCATGACCTCTACAGGCCTCAAATTCATTTCAGTCAATTTAAAGAGATTTGAATAGGACAAGGGATTGTTCAAAAATAGAGCTTTCACTCACACATATCCCATTCTTGCCCTTCAGAGCAACACCTCTTTTTTTCTTTTTTAATTTAAGAAATGATTTAATAATTCAACACCAAATCTAATCAAGGGCAGTACTTCATTATACATAAATTTCTCCCTCTGGCTCCAACGAATGTTTCAGATACAAATGGCATCATTTCTGACCATCTTATTTTCTTTTTCGGAAGGCAAATGGACCAGGTGTATAGGGCCAGAGAATGGGACTGAAGGGCTTTGCGATTAGTCACTCCTCTGGAAGGCTCTTACCCTGACAGTTTTAGCAATTAATTTGTACCTTCTGCAGAAACACTGGTGTAGACTTCAGGCAGCCCTGCATCCGTCGGTTACTAGAGGGAATTAGAGCCAGGGGTATGTATTGGAACAGTTGTTTTGCAGCAGTGTTGAGACGGTGCTACTGTACCGGAATATTAGTTCCGTCAAGTTTTAGTTAGTTAGTTTTTCTGCTACTTCTGTCCGATAGATTGTGTTGGTATCAGTACACTTTATTTTCTAAAGTAGTTTTGAGTTTACATTTATTTGGTCTTAATCTTCTCATTGCCTCTTTACTTCCCTTCTACATTCTCTTCCTCCCTTCTTTTTCTCATTTTTTAGTAGTCTCAGTGGATTTTTCCCCCCTGTGCTTCTATGCTTATGATGATAACAACCCTGCAAAATGTGTGTGTGTGTGACATATAATATTTCCTTTGGATTTAAAAAAGGCAGTATTACATAAAATATACATATATATAAAATTTGGTACAATTAATAATAATTATGGGAATTTTTGTTGCAGAAAACTCTGTGTACAAGTTCAGCTTTGTGGTGAGAACCCTCTGTGCAGGGCACGCTGGAGGGAATAGATGGTGGGTTCGGGTTCCAGGAAGCACAGCAAGGTGTCTCCCAAGGGTCCAGGAACGGAAGGAACCAAAGGCTGATTCCCAGCTCAGGTTCTCTGAAAATGTAAAGGCCAAGCTGGAGAAGCCAAGTTCAGTTAAACGAATGGCCATAAACAGGCCCAAAGGACTGGCTGGCGTGTATACTGAGCAGAACTGGAGAATCTGGGAGTCCAGCCTGGAGGATTCTGGGCAGGGGCCATTCGGACTCTCCTGGGATCCTACAGTCTTCGATGGCGGGGTCCCCTGTCATCACTGCCTCTGGTCTATTTTAACCCACACAACCTCCAACCTGGGACCAAGGTGACCCTTCTAAAATGTATCTTTGCTTAAAAAGTCACACCTTGGCTTAAAACATTCTAACGCCTCCGTCTCCATCGCCTCCAGGATAAATTCCAAACGGCTTTACAGATGTGCGAGGTCCTTTGCCATCTAAACCCAGCTTCTCCAGCTTTTCTCTGCCACTAAACCCCCTTTCTTCTCTCTGCTGCCGTCGCTCTGAACTGCTCGTGGTTCTCTGAAGGTGCTGTCATCTTTCTATCTGTTGTGTGTGCGGCCTTCCTGCCCGTCCTCCGTTCAGGGCCGAGTTTGGATGGCTCTTTCTTGATATCCCAGGACTGGCTTGGACGGCCCTCCTCTAGTGTGGCTGTTTGGGACTCACCCGTTTAATTCTCTGTTTCACTGATGGGCTCAGAGAACCAGAAGCACATGTGGAAAGAACGCCAGAATTGTGTCACCAGTAGAGACAATATAAGGAAGCTGTACAATATGGCTACCAAAAAAAATCCCCCTTCCCCACCCAGTGACAGAGACAACAAAAAACTTAATGGACTGTTGCATATAAAAAATAAGTTTTTAGGGCTTCCCTGGTGGCGCAGTGGTTGAGAGTCCGCCTGCCGATGCAGGGGACACTGGTTCGTGCCCGGTCCGGGAAGATCCCACATGCCGCGGAGCGGCTGGGCCCGTGAGCCATGGCCGCTGAGCCTGCGCGTCCAGAGCCTGTGCTCCGCAGCGGGAGAGGCCACGACAGTGAGAGGCCCGCGTACTGCAAAAAAAAAAAAAAAGCTCTTAAAAACCATTTTCGTGCACTCTGCTTAGCAATTGTCTACAAATTGTTAGTTTTTACTGCAGTAAATACACTGGTCTATGCTAGACCTTCTTGCTGTATCCAAGTAGCTGCTTGCAATCTGCTGCTTGCAGGAAATCGGGTTATCTTGGTAGCATTGTGTGTTATATAAGAGTCTGTAGGCTTTAAATGAAGACTGCACACTTCTAAGAGGAGCACATGGCTGCTAGTATCAGGCTTTTCCTGTCCTTGTTTTGATATCTCAGACGCCTGTGTCTAGATGTTGATGGATCCAGAAACCTGAATTTTTCAGAGGTGAAGATTATTGTATTGAGAAAACAAAATATTTTCCCAGTCAGTGAAAGGAGGATTTGATTAGGTAGTACTTTAGAAATAGATCTGGGTTGAGATTCATTTAAATACAATTCCCATAATAGCTATAGAAATAAACAGCTATTTTAAATAGCTCTTGGCTGTAGGGCAGAGTCCCAAAGTTATCTTTAAAAAATGGCTTTGTGAACAGAGTTGGATTAGACTAGATTCGGAGTTCAATTGATGTTCTTTTCCAGAAATTTTTTACTGTCAACTCACTGTATTATTACTGTTTTTCTACTTGAATCTCATGTAATAAGATACACCATTAGTTCGTTCATCCAACCGTTGAATCATGCATCCATTTATCCACTTATGTATTCATTCCTTATCTTCCCATCCACCCATCAATCCAACCGTTTCTTCTCCCGCCTGTTTCTGCATCCATCCATTTATCTACCCAGTAAAACTTGTGTAACCATCTACCCAGGATAAGGCATTCTTAGTTACTCAGGAGATTCAAAAAAAGCAAGACAGTCTCTCTTCTCAAAGTGCGTCAATGTTAATGCCCTCTTAGAGCATTAAAATTGAGACCCAGATACAGGTAAGGAGAGGAGAGCACCAAGGAGGAAGACAGGGTGTGATGCTGCCACGCAGCTGGGAGAGTGTGAAGCACGGTGGGGACCCTGAGGTTTGTGTAAGGGGAGCTGAGTGTGTCCAGGGGCCAGTGGTGGCCGTGGCTGGAAAGACGGTTTGGATAAAGGGGCAGAAGGTCTTAAATACCAAACAAAGGAGTGTGGAGAACCTTGGGTGATTTCTGAGCAGGGAAAATAACATGAAGGTTAACTATTCTTTAGGAAGATCAATCCAGGTCAATTTGGGAGATGGATTGGAGGAGAGGGATAAGAGGGAGATAAGAGACAGAGAGACCGGTTAGTGCTTCGAGATAATTAGGTTTACTCTGATTTGGGTCGCTTGTAGCACATGGACTGTGCCACGGTTAAGTTAGGGGACTTTCCCATTATAAGTACTCAGGTACTGGTCATATTTCAGGGATACAAGAGAGAAGCCTACAGGAAGCAAATTTACTCTTTCTGGCTTATGTTCAATGTTGACTTTCTCCTAAATGTTCAGGAGGGTGTTTTGTACATTGAAAAGAGCTGTTCTTGATCTGGAACATTCAGGTAGCTTTTGTTGTAGTAACATATGAAGGCTTAGGGGAAAGATACAATTATCAAAGTCCAAGCTTGAGAGTGGGGGAAAGAGAGGCCCCTTCTCTTAGTAAAATAACATCAACATTAGAAACGAGCCCTTTGTCCTACACATACTGGTTGTGATATCTTTTGTGTAACTACTGTGAAAACAAATATTTGACTCATTAGTGATGTAGCTTGCTTTGAAACCAATGCTTGGCATATGGAAGGCTAAAACAGAGGTGAAGAATTCTAATTCAGTTCTCAAGGTCACCAGTTTCAAAGAAAACAAAGTCAGAATCATGCAAAGTAGGGAACAGTAGGGAAAGAACAGATTCTTTCCTGCAGGGCAGATAGAGTGTTCGTAAAGTTGTTACTTAAGGGCCAACGTATCTTTGCTCTCTCTGAGGCAAACTCTGTTTCAGCTGCCTGCATACAGCAGTAAACAGGGCACAGGTACGAATACATGCCCTTCTTTTTTGGGAGTGGGCTGCTGTAATGCTTTCTTCAGTTTCAAGAGAATGTCTTTCCCCTACCAATTTATCATTCCTGCAGAGCCTTGTTAAAAAGCAACCAACCAACCTGAAACTTCATTGCAGAAATATTCTCTGGCTACCCCTGGGTTTCCAGCCTCCCGAGAAAATGTGCCTGTTTCCCCAGTATGTTTAGCTGGGCCCATTGCTGCATGCCGCCAACACCTCCCTGTCGTCTATAATGCAGTAAACCTTTTGGTTCAGAGGGTGCTGTCAGATTCTGAGGGCTTCAGCTCTTCAGATCAACTGAAAAGCTCCGGGAGTCGAAACTCTTTTTTTCTACCTTTCTTCTATATCAACTTCTGTATTATTTTATATAAATGTGCATACCCCTGTTGAATAACATATACTTTAATTATAATAAAGACAAACAACCGAAATGACACCCCACCACCTGTGTGCACGCACACTCAGTTGCAAAAAGGCCATTAAGAAACACTTTGAGACAAAGGCAAAGGGGCCTCAGTCATCACTGCTAGATCATGTGGACCCCTCTCAGAAGGCAGAGACTTGCAGAAGAAGGCAGAGGGGTTTTCTCTTCTTGGAAACAGGGAAAAATGAATAAAATTCGGCACTTTCTCAGAGTAGCAGCTGCGCCTGTCTCCACAAGAAAACACCATCCAGCAATCCGTGAATTCATGTTAAATGCTCTTCATGTAAGGTGACATTGTGTTCTGTCCCTCATTATGAATATCTTGCAGTCTGATTTTCAGCACATTGAATTCTGTTCAAAACCAAATGAAACTCCGAAAACATATGTTACTGTAAAGCCTGAGTCATAGACTGTCGTGATATTTTGCAGAGTATTCAGCAGCGTCTGATGAAAGAGACGCTGAAAGAGCAAAGAGCGACATGTACTAAACGCTTATCACGTGGCAGAGGCTGTATTAACTGATTTGTGGACCAGCGTTCAAGGAGTGAACACCGTAACGTGTTTGTATTATAACACTGTTTGGTTATTGCTGTTTAGTGGAGGTATAATAATCTTAGTGTTTATTTGAAAGGCTGTTCAGTAAGAAAGGACCCACTGTTCAACGTATTCTCATTTTGATTCCAAAATCTGACATTTCACTTGTGCTGATTCAAAGGTTAAAACTTTGGACCCGGTGAAAAAGTTAGCAGGATGAGTTCCAGAACATATGCTTAATGCCAGGGTATCAGATGGTGTTGTGTTGCCTTGGTAACCAGTCCAGATGTGGCACCTGTGTGTATGTGGAGTCTACTTAATTACGTCTACAAACTCAGAGCACTGGAATTAGTTGCCAGTGATCACTGCATCCGTCACTCAGCCCGTTACCAGGGAAACAGTACTGGGCTCCTTATGACATATTTAGAGTGGTAATGAGGTGTGAAATTCAAGTAATCAGTTTTAAGTCTCTCTCTCTCTCTCTCTCTCTTTCTCTAATTGTCCATGTTACAAATTTTCTTTCAGTGGTTTTACTTTTGGATAATAATTATATTTTATAATACCCAATGATATCATATCCAATGGAAATAGAGAGTTCTGGAAAGTGTAGGTTGTTATAGTTTTGCATAATAAAATTGACAGGAAGTCCTCCTTGATCATTACTTCTTTGAAAACTTTTGCATATTAAGAAAGGGTAATAGGGTTAAATATATAACCCTATTAGAATGGTGTTATGACAATAAAAGATTAATGGGTTTTTTTAGATATATATAGAGCAAATTAAATAGTTGCGTGTTAGCTTGATACAATGGATAAAGCTGACAAATGAATCTGCAGGTGTGCATTGTGCTAGAAGGGATGGGAGAGGATGGAAACCACTGCAGCATAGTCATTTTTTCTTTACTCCTGTTCTGAAGGGAGTAAAAAGTACTATTTTACTATCAGAAGAATAGTAAAAGTTATTGGACCATATTTGGAGGCATTCTGGGGACAGATCTTAATTCAAGTCCCCCTTGTTTAGTAGCTGAGGTCCTTGGGACTGTCATTTAGTCTTCCGGGCAGTTTGCTAATCTGAATGGAGACCATACAACCTCTCTCCAGAGCTGTTGTGATGTGCTCAGTAACTGCTGATGCTTCTTCCTCCTGACCCTTGCGCTTGCTTAACTTTCAAGAGAGTGAATGGACCTAAACTTACAGAGTCTTCCTCCTTTAACCTGATTTGCTGACCTGAAAGTACACAGGTCAGGTTTCTCTGATCCCCAAGACTGGAATCACTCCAGAAATAACTCCTGTGTTCTCACCTGCCCCAGTCTCCCAGCTGTTCTTGCTGGAACAAAGTTACCGTCCCAAGTGTCCTTCTTCTAGCTCTGTCCTAGGCACTACTCAGAGCAATGGTGGTCAGTATGGACACATGTTCCCCATCCACCCTGAGACACGTGCTCTTTCCCATGAAACCTGGAAGGTTTCAGCGTCTTCCTGAATGTCACGTCCAGGTAGCCACTACCAATGGATCTGAGTTGGTGTCCAAGTTGAAGCTTTAAGTTGAAGCCAGTTCTCTGTCCTGACCTAACAGCCCTACAGGAAGAAAATTTACAGCACACACATTTGAACACAAAGATCTTGACTCAAAGATGATCACACAAATATTTTTTTTTTTTTTTTTTTTTTGTTTCTGCTTTTTTTTTTTTATTTTTTTATTTTTTTAACATCTTTATTGGAGTATAATTGCTTTACAATGGTATGTTAGTTTCAGCTTCACAACAAAATGAATCAGTTATATATATACATATATTCCCATATCTCTTCCCGCTTGCGTCTCCCTCCCTCCCACCCTCCCTATCCCACCCCTCCAGGCGGTCACAAAGCACCGAGCTGATCTCCCTGTGCTATGCGGCTGCTTTCCACTAGCTATCTACCTTATGTTTGGTAGTGTATATATGTCCATGCCTCTTTATCGCTTTATCACCGTTTACACTTCCCCCTCCCCATAGCCTCAAGTCCATTCTCTAGTAAGTCTGTGTCTTTATTCCTGTTTCACCCCTAGGTTTTTCATGACATTTTTTTTAAATTCCATATATATGTGTTAGCATACGGTATTTGTCTCTCTCTTTCTGACTTACTTCACTCTGTATGACAGACTCTAGGTCTATCCACCTCATTACAAATAGCTCAATTTCGTCTCTTTTTATGGCTGAGTAATATTCCATTGTATATATGTGCCACATCTTCTTTATCCATTCATCCGATGATGGACACTTAGGTTGTTTCCATCTCTGGGCTATTGTAAATAGAGCTGCAATGAACATTTTGGTACATGACTCTTTTTGAATTATGGTTTTCTCAGGGTATATGCCCAGTAGTGGGATTGCTGGGTCATATGGTAGTTCTATTTGTAGCTTTTTAAGGAACCTCCATACTGTTCTCCACAGTGGCTGTATCAATTTACATTCCCACCAACACACAAATATTTTTACCTTCCTTTTTACACTAGCACGGAGAGATTAAATGTTACTCAAGATCTTAAATTGGTTTCAGAACCAGGGCTAAAATTTGGGGCTCTTGACCTCAAAATTAAGGCTCCTTTTAGTTTAGGTTTTCGATTTTTGCTTATGAAAGTGTTGTCTCCCTGGAAACGGGTGGCTGCAGGAAACAGAGAGTTTGAAGTCTTCATGGAATTATCCAACTACAGACTGTATGACAGTGGGGTGAGGGTGTTATGAGGACATGCAAACATCAACTGGGATGTTGGATTACATCGTCTTTAAGATGTCTTCTGGGCCCCTGATTCTGAGATTCTCCTTACAATGTCACTCAAGAATGCAATTTCCTAAACATCACATGTCTCAGGAAGTAAGTTCCATGTCTGGGGCTCATTTGTAATTAGACATTCAAGACCCTAAATGACATTTCGGTCAATTAAGTTTTGTCTGGTTTCATAAAACACATTTAGTGCTTCTGACCATGTCAGTACATTTGCTCATTATAAGGTTATTAGTAGACTTGTGGAAATTATGAAATTTGGAGAATAAGAATCACTACATAAATACCTAATGTTTTACAAAGTCAAGGCACTCCTAAATGCATGACCAGATATCGTGTCTATTTTTTTTTTAGGTAGGAAAGAAATCTTATTCATCTGAATATCCTTTTTAAAAAGGATCTATAAGAAAGTTGACAATTTAAGATAATTCTACAATACGAAATTTCAACAGTGCACATCTGTCCACTTCTGACAACAATGCATGTTAAGTAGATTTTCAGGTTTTCTTTTTTTTTTATGGGTATCAAAGTGATGTTCTTATTGAACCTTAAAAGCCATAGTAAGCCTCTCTTGTCTCCTACCTTCCCCTTCAGCGCTGCAAATCTAACTTCTGCCTGTCCTATTGTTCAGAAAAAAGCAGACATATTGTGCTGATTGCTATTAAATTAAAGCAGAAAGGGAGAGACACAAATGTGGAAGGCCATCTTACCAGCAGGGATACCACTATCTTTTATTTTGCATTTTGGGAGGGTCAGAAAGTCATGACAGGCATCTGACCTCTGATAACCTCTTTGGTGCTTCTGTGTGCAGTTTTGGGGGGAAGAACTTAATTAAATACAATTGAATTTCCCTGCTAACATTGCCACTGAAAGGACTCCTTTTAGATGGCTTGGTGTTTGCTGGTGAGGAACAAACAAAGATGCTTCTTTTGTTCCTTAAAGAAAAGTTAGCATATGTTAGTTAAGGATTTGTGATTTCTTTTGACTAGACTGGCAGGTTCCTAAAAATTCAATGAGCCTTCTGAAATGGGACCCACAATAAAAGATGAAACATATGACTAACTAAAACCCTAACTTTTCTTATTCCTGATAGTTATTGTTAAGGCTAATATTTTTAAGAGTCTACTATATTTATTTGTACTCAAATAAAGATTATGATCATAGATTTATAATGAGGCTACTAATATTTGGCCACACAACGTATAAGTTGTCCATCTCCTGGATTCTCCGGTCACCAGAGGAAGAGAACTGGAAGCAGATGAATTTTTAGTGCTATATGTTAGGAAACTGTTACAACAGGTGTTGATGAAGAATACACAATTTTTGGTTGTGAGCAGTTTATTATTATGCATATTAATTGTTGAATAAGAAGCTTGTCTGTAAGTTATACTTTAATAAAAATCAATAATTACATAAATATGTGGGTTAGAAATCCATTTTCCCATTGTTATTCTTGAAATCAGCAGCTAACCATTAGAAACGGAGGAATCAATTTTATAATTATGACATATGGAAAGAATAGGTTATTTTATTCAAGTTTGAGTCCTAGTGTTTATTTTAGGAGGAATTAGGTTTACATCTTCTTACATTCAAAGAATCTTTTAATCCTGAGATGATTTTTTTTCCTTGAAGAGAGGATTAGAATAAGGAATTGATGCTTTTGAATTTAAAGTTGACTATTGTGTGTTAAGCCTGCTTCCTCACCTCCACACCCCTTCCTCTATTTCTAAGCTTTCCCAGGTCTCTCTAATTATTTAGGGGGGAAAGTCAACACTTGACCCTGTTACCCCGTCTGGTTTCTGTCTCATCTCTTGTTTTCTATTCACGGTTAAACTCCTAAGAGTAGTGTGTACTGCACTTACGGCTCTTGCGTCTGCTTCACTATCTTTCTGGAATCTAGTTTTTACGTTCAGCCCTGGGCCACATCCTGTGTATCCCAGCTGAAGGCGCCCACATCAGGGCCACCATATAAGGGCTAGAAGTGTGTACCCGACACAAGGGCTCCAGGCCAAGGGGATAAGTGGAGGCTGAAATTCAGGCCCATTTGCTGGTGAAACCAAGTACTGTCTTGGGGCTGTGTCTGTCCAGAGGGGGGCGGTTTCGTTTTGTTTTGTTTTGTACTTTGCCCGAAGGCTCCATAGGGCTAGCTGTGGCTTTGTCAACAGTTTCCTTGGTCCAGTCTCAGCCTTTGCTGCCTGATCTTATTCTTCAAAATCTAGACCTTTTAAAAGATAATAAATAAGCATGTGGTCAGGAGGGAAATCATTCATTTTTTTAAGGGTCCGCAGTTCTTTACCAACCAGTGTCAGCCCAAGGCAGTTAAAATCTTAAATTACCATGCGATTGGGATGAATTATGTTTTCTGTTTATTGAGCAAAATGCTAATTGAGGGAAGGAAAATTCAAGGCTGGAATCCTTATGGAAAATGTAATGTCAACCTCTCGCCAGATCACTGGCTGCCTCATACCCCACAGCCCAGTCCCACTGAAACACTC
Source organism: Aethalodelphis obliquidens (assembly GCF_003676395.1). Classification (NCBI taxonomy): domain Eukaryota; kingdom Metazoa; phylum Chordata; class Mammalia; order Artiodactyla; family Delphinidae; genus Aethalodelphis; species Aethalodelphis obliquidens. The sequence continues at coordinate 46,537,414 of NW_020837952.1, read as the reverse complement.
ATACGAGAGACCCCAGAACATAGTGAACTAACACAGGCTTGGCTACCAGGTAGGTTCATGTTGGAATCTCAGCTCCACCGCTTCCTTAGTGATTTTGCCTTGAGCTGTCACTAAATTCCCTGGGCTTCAGATTTCTCATCTACAAAATCAAGATAAAAATAGTCTCACCTCTCTGTAGTTCTTTGGTGAAGAAATTGTTGTCGAACCCAAGTTTGTGTGCCTGACACACAGTGAGGCCCAACAAACCCAAAGGTCAAGATTTTGCAGTGGAGAAAGGTTTATTGCAGGGCCAAGCAAGGAGAATGGGGTAGCTCACGCTCAAAAGACCTGAACTCTCCGATAGTTTTCAGGGAAGTTTTTATGGGCAAAATCTGTGGGGAGGTCTGCAGGATATATGACCTTCCTCTGATTGCTTGGTGGGGAGGTAACAGGGTGGTGTTCCAGGGATCTCAGTCCTCAGCCTTCTGGTTCACCCAGTCTGAGTTTCACGTGTTAGTTCCCATCCTCCACCTGGGTGGGGGCCTTAGTTCCTGTAGACGGCTCAGAGATGCGTATCGGATTGTTATGTAAATCCCTTGAGGAGGAACCAGGACCCTGCCCCGTGGCTGCACTACTGTTTCTTGACGCCTTTTCTTTGTTTATGCATTCCCTCACTCCTCTAATTAGTAACTTTTTGAATCTGCCCTTTGGAACTCAGGGAAGGTCTAGGAAGCTGAAATCTTTTTCCTACAGACAAGAAACGGGGGGACACAGAAAGGCTTTTGTATCCAGGAGGGCCCCATAAGGTTCTGCTCAGTTTCATATTCAGGGAGTTATTGTAGGGACACACCTGCTATTTTATTTGGGGTCAGACTGCTCTCCTGGTGTAGACATTTTTCCATGCTGATCCTCTGCTAAGGACATTCTTACTTCCTCTTCTTCGGGTAGATAATTTTTTGCTCCTGCTTCAGTATTCAGCTCAGCTGACATCTCTTCCAAGAAGTGTTTCCTGATAACTTTTAACTTGTTTAAACATTCTTCTCTTTAGCTCTGGGTCAGGAGCTCCCCCAGTACCCTATGCATCCTTTTATCATAGCTCTTATCCTGCCGTGTGGTAACCCTGTTGGGGGAGCACCATGGAGACTACGACTCATTTATTTTTACATCCTCAGTACCTCACATAGCGCGTGGCATATCAATAATTATTTGGTAAACTGAATTGTCTGGATGTCAACAACTGGAGAAGTGGACCAAAAAGCTATGGCAGCTGGGAGCTGTGTATTAAGGAGGAGTGGTAACTAAACCACTTAACTTGTGTCTTTCATTTGTAATGGGTATTCATTCTTCTAGTGCTTAATTTCTGGTCCATACACTTTCCAGGTTTCTTCTTGGAGAGGAACTGATCTATTTCCAAGGCTTCAGTTACCTCTAGTCCTGAGCTTACAACCTTTTAAAACCAGCTACCTGCTACAGTGATCAGTACATAACTACCTTGCTGTATGGAAATCAGTGTTGCCTGGGAGCTTGTTATATTGATATAAAAGCAGAATCTCAGGCCCACTATGGACCTTCTGAATCAGGATCTGCATTTTAACTAGTTTCTTAGGTGATTCGAATGCACTATAAAATGTAAGAAGCACTGGATTAGTAGTAGGTGCCTTAAGAATAGTGTATTCCCTGAATTTCCGGATATATTTCTTTATGAAGACTTAGGAAATGGTATTGGGACTGTTGCAAAGAGAATGAAATATTGATGAAGTCTTGGTCAAAATCAGGAAGTAATTTTCTGACCAAGAAAATCTCAAATGAAACACTCCATATTAGGTTAGAACTAGGTAGATGGTCTAAATGTTTCAAATGGTTGTAAACAAGTGAGAAATGAGTTTTTCAGTTTAATGTCTTGATCCTCTGCCTGGAAATAAAATGTTTATCTTTTTAAAGCGAGGCCACATGTCTTGAAAGAAATGCACACACCCCGTCATGTGAGACACATTTTTTTTTAAATTTGGTAGCAGTTAAATGACCTATGTAAGGATTTCAGAAGCTATCTCCTGGTTTCCGTTTTCTGTTCCAATCCGGAGGCAAAACAAGTATTTGTTTTTACCATAGTGGATACCCAAGCACATTGCAAATGTTTCCACAAAGCCATCTGCCCGTTAAGGATCCCCCTGGGAACCGTTCTTTTGGTTACCAACCCTCAAGCGCCTATAACCCCTATTTGCAAAGTATTTGTCAGATGGGGAGGGCTCATGAATCTTCAGCTTTTTCTTTTTTTTTTGCGGTCCGCGGGCCTCTCACTGCTGTGGCCTCTCCGGTTGCGGAGCACAGGCTCCGGACGCGCAGACGCAGCGGCCATGGCTCACGGGCCCAGCTGCTCCGCAGCATGCGGGATCTTCCTGGACCGGGGCACGAACCCGTGTCCCCTGCATTGGCAGGCGGCCTCTCAACCACTGCGCCACCAGGGAAGCCCTTCAGCTCTTTTTGAGGAGGATGCTCAACACCCCTGTTAGGAAAACTTTGTCCCCTGCTCAGACCTTCGGGTGCATCTGAAGACTCCAGTACAACCATCCTATTACAACCCGAGGAAAGCAAAAAAATAAATAAGTACACCCAACCAGCACCTCTGTAATATTTCTTGTGTGACTATTGTAGGATCGAAAATTCTGATAATATGCAACTCTTGTTTTGAATTGTGAATGTATTTTTGGAGCAAAGTTTCTGTTTATGAATGCTGGGACCACATGGAATTTTGTGTCTCCTTTCTGCTCTCTAACCAGTTCCAGGATGGTTTTTCCCTGGGGATCACCTTTATTTTCCCTTCGCTCCTCCTTTTTAAAAGTAGCCCCTAAATGCATTTAATGGCTGACCATTCACGCCATGTGCTAACTCGAATAAAAAAGCTATAGTCAAGCACTGTTTTGGAAACTCAAGTTACAGAATTGCGAGTGACAGAGACCTGGTAACTACATACTGAGAGGCAGGGGCTGGCCAAGGACCTGATTGAGGATTCAGTTTTTACGCTTCACACATCTAATAGGTAGTTCAAGAATGTAGAGTCTGTGTGCCTGTGCATGTGTGTGCATGCCCACGTGCACAGACAGAACAAAGACTTGAACTCTCTGCCACAGGCCACCTGTTTTCACACCATTGTGGTTACAAAAGGGTTTTTTTTTCATTCTTTCTTTTTTTAATTAGCTAAGCTGTCCTATTTTTTCAGTAACTTGCCTCTTCTCTAACATATGGGCTGGAACCGTATTTCTTTTCATTAGACCTGGGCCTTATTTATCATTTACACCATACTTTTGCCTTTCTCTTTCATTTTGAAAGAAAGAGAGGTTCTTCTATTATTTTAGAGCAAAGCACCTCTGGTTTATGTGGCGACTCTTGTGGCTTTCTAAATGCACTTGATCTAGCTTTCAATGTGTAATTACTGCCAAACAAGTTAATTGCTTTATAAGTGTCCAAAATTCCCTGGTTTAATTTTGCTTTCATTTACCAACCTTCATCATACATCCACTCTTCAACATAAACACAAATGATTGTTAATGAATGCCTAATGCCATATTCATTAGAAAATCAGGTTAATGACTGGCAATGAATATCCCAGTTACTTTATTCTTTCAAGCCTTTTTTTTTTTTTTTTTTTTGCTTGTTGATTACAATAGCTTTTTTGTTTACCAAAAAATTCTACCTGCATTCTAGGCTTGCTTAAAAGTTCAAGATGGAGCTTTTCTAAGGTATCAGATAACCCCATCCCTGATTCTTCTTTCTTCTTGCAGCTGCCTTTACCCTTTGGAAAGAGTCTACTATTAGAATGAAACAGAATGCACAAGATTTCCTCAGACTGTTGGCTACCATGATGGCTTATTGTTTGGAGAGCAGAAATCTCAGGACCGCTGTGTACCTACGTTCAGGTGGTGCACTGAACAACCTCAGGGGGGCATTGTTTGCATTGTACACTCTGTGAATGATAGCGCTCGGTTGTTGCATCTACAACCTGCAGAGCTCTGAGCAGTGGTGCTGAGAAATCTCCATTGATTGGAGAAACACGTCAGAGCAGTGTGGTTTGGGACAGCGTTCCGTGCTTGGTGCTGACCACCCCGGGCAAGGGTTACCTACTCAGAACAAAAGCAGATGTGTGAAGCAATATGGGGGAGGACTGAGATGCATGTGACGGAACTGGGCCTGACTCTCCATCTGATGATTCTTGCTTTGTGAATGAGATTCCTTTTCCTCCCTGAAGACATGGGGTTGCTTTCTCAATCAAACCTGAGAGTTGGACTTGGAAGACCACGTGGGCTCATACCTGAATATAGGATTATGGAGTGGACCTGGGAGTCCAGACTGGGAAATGTGATCGCTGGCTTGTCACTGCATGTTTGCGCGGTCTTGAGCATTTTCCTCATCTGTTCAGTGAGAATGTTAGTGATTTAGGATCCTTTTCAGTTCTTATGCTCTGTGACTCCTTTTAGGATCATGGGAGAATCCACCTGTATTCTTTAAACACACTGATTGGAGGCTTACCTGGTACCCCGGTACAAAGTTGATGTCAGGGATCAGGTAGCTCCAATCCCTGATTCTTCCTTTACTTTGTAAAATTAGATTCTTCCTTTATTGTGTAAAAGACATATTTCCTGACCCCACGGGAAGACAGACGAGTGTGGCGCACATGTGCGCAGCTGTACTTGCCAGTGTGGTATGTTTACAGTACAGTGCTATGAAAGCTTTTTAGGCCCCTCCCCCCAGTGGTTTCCTCCAGTCATTTTACCTTTCTTCTTCCACCTGGAACATCCTTCTACTTCTCTTGTCATATTCCTTCAGTCTTGGTACTTTGATCTCAGAAATGCCATTGTCTCTTCTTCCAGTTTTGTCCAAGTCTCTGTAATCCACACTCCTTGGCTCCCCAGATGCCTGGATCCCATGTATCTCTCCTTTATAACATTTAGTATCATTGCAAATTTGCCTTTATTTGTGTGATTCTCTGTTGACTGTCTCCTGCTTTGGACTCTAATCACCTTGAGGAGAGGAAGTGGTGGACTCACCATTGGTTTCTTCAGTATGTAGATATATGCTTATGACCTGGTCATAGCTCTCTTGGGGTCCCTCCTTCTTGACACCAGGCTATCTAGGCCAATAAAACGTTGAGGCACTATATTAGCAAATGTTGACCAACAAAAAGTCAAGGACCTTGAGGACTGTGACTACTAACCAAACAAACAAAAAGCATCAAATTGAAAAGTAGAAATATGGGGCTTCCCTGGTGGCGCAGTGGTTGAGAGTCTGCCTGCCGATGCAGGGGACACGGGTTCGTGCCCCGGTCCGGGAAGATCCCACATGCCGCAGAGCGGCTGGGCCCGTGAGCCGTGGCCGCTGAGCCTGCGCGTCCGGAGCCTGTGCTCCGCAACAGGAGAGGCCACAACGGTGAGAGGCCCGCGTACCGCAAAAAAAAAAAAAAAAAGTAGAAATATGAAAATAAATCCTGATACGGTCTTTTTAAGGTTTGGTATTTTAAGTAAAATTCCAAGGCTCCCGACCATTGTCATATCCTCAAGGGTGCCTTTCCTGACCTCCCCGAATGAACCTACTGTATCTATTGTATATTTGTTTCAGTCAGGTTTCTGCTATGATAATTTTGCATAACAATTCCAAAATCAGTAGCTTTTCATCAGCAGCATCCAGTTTTTATTCATGTTTGCAGATCTGTGAGTTGGCTAAGGCTCTGCTAGCCTCAGCTGGGATTGGCTTGAGGCTGTGGGTTAGGTTTGAATCTATTGCATTTGTCTCCTCCTATAGCTGTCTCCACCAGTAGCTGCCTGGAGCAATATTTTTTGTTTGTTTGTTTTTCTTACTAAAACAGAAATGCAAGAGGCCAAGCCAAACCCTGTGTGTACATTTAAAACCTCTGCTCATGTTAAGCTTGTGAACATGTCATTGGCCAAAGCAAGTCATGGGGACTGGCTCAGCATCAGTGGGACAAGGAAGCATATTTCCTTTACTCAAGTGGGAGGTACTTCAAAGTCACATGGCAGAGGGTGTAAATGTTTAATTCCATTTCATCCTAATACATCACAGTGTTCTTAAAATTCTTTATCTCTCTCATTCATAACATTTGTCACAGTTGAAAATTTACATTTATTTGTATAATTCTGTAGTTACTACCCAAGTCTTCCTCTGGACTCTTGATGGTAGGAATTGTATCTGTCTGGCCTCACCATTGTTCCCCTAGAACCCTGGACAGCATAATGAACAATATCAGGCACTCAGTGACTGAACAGCCATTGTTTGAATTTGTTTTATTGAAGAATAATTGATTTACACTATTAATTTCAGGTATACAGCATAAGGATTCAATATCTTTACAGATTATACTCCACTGAAAGTTATTACAAGATAATGGCTGTAATTCCCTGTGCTATATCCCTGTTGCTTATCTATTTCATACATAATAGTTTGTATCCCTTAATCCTATACCCCTAATTTTCCCCTCTCCCATCCCTCTCTCGGTCGGTAACCACTAGTTTTCTATATCTATGGGTCTGTTTCTGTTTTACATATACTTTCATTTGTATTATTTTATAGACTCTACATACAAGTAATGTATAGTATTTGTCTTTCTCTGTCTGACTTATTTCACTAAGCATAATATTCTCTAGGTGTATCCACATTGCTGCAGATGGCAGAATTTCATTCTTTTTCATGGCTGAGTAATATTCCATAAAAAAGAATAGCTTCTGATCTGCCCCCAGATCAACTCAGGAATGGAAATATATCTTTGTGAGAATTATTGGAGTGATTCTAAATGCCTTGTTTCAAATCTTTCAGAAATCCTTCTGCTGTATTTCCACTGTGAGAAGTGCAACCCTGTGGGAGAGAAGGATATCTCATGCAAACGTGAGTAAGTGGAGTGCTCTTGTGCAGGGCTGTGTCCATTGTGTCATCATTTGGGGTTCAGTTGCTTGATACATAAGATTTGTTCCTTCATTTAAAAATGTATAACTGGTGAAAGATTTGTTTTTTAGATTTCAAAATAAGGAGAATGCTAAAAGACATTTCCCATAGAACTTTGGATCCCTGTTTGAGAATCATTCTACCCCTTTCTCCTTTACACACAGATATGTACACTGAGAAAAAACTGTATCACTAATCTGATGAGGAAGTATAGAAAGGCAGTGCTTATATGTGGTACAGCATACAGGAAAGAGGGCAATGATTTCATCTTAGCATAATCAATAAGAAGAAACAACTGAATTCATCAAGAAAAAGGCTGACGTGTTAGTAGAATTCTTCCCCAGCCCACCTTGTACTCACTGGTTGCTAATGATCCACTCTTGGGGAGAGCAGAAGTGAATGTTTATCCTGCAGTGTGCATATGCATGTCTGTAAACGGCTGTGATGTGCACATGGAGATGGTCGCCATGGCTGGCCTGTCCAGTTGTCATGGAGCTGTGGTAGCTTTCCAGGTTTAGTCCCACCAGAGCTTGTTTACAAAAGCAGGATTGGGAAAAAAAGAACCTTTCGGGCCAACACCGAAATTTACATCCTAAGGGCTCTAATTGCCTTCATTTCCTTCCTATTTACATGAAGAGAATGGCAATGTCCTTTAGAGAGGACCAGAGAGCTCAGTGACACTGATGAAATCAGAAAGTCCCAAGCCCATGGGGAGGGGGCGATTCTAGTGTTATCTTCCATAGTCTCTACTTTCCAGAACTTGTGGGCAAAATTGCTCCAAGTTACTGCTTGCTGAAAAGAATCATATGGTGACTGGAAATAGAATTCAAGAGTAGAAATCAAGAGATGTAGAAAATCACACGTTAAGATGAAAGAAAAAGGCCAACTGTGGGAAGATGCAAAACATGACCTGGTTGAAAAATGTGACCTGGTTTTCTATAGCGCTAAAACCCAGAAATATAGCTAAATAAGGCATCTACAAGATGCTGTTTCATTAGTTATTTTTCCATTTGGACTTGGAGTCATTGATTTCTTAAGGATCCTCGCAATTAACGGATTCCATGACTCCCAGCATGGACTTTGTTGTGGAGAAAATGGACTCCAGTGAAGTACCCTTATTGCTACCACTCCACCATTCATACACAGGCCCTGAGAGGTCAAGGCTTCATGAGAGGGGACCACAGGTCCACTCACTTGGCAAAGAGTGACGCAGGTGACAGTGAGAACCGTATGTTGCTGATTAGCTTATGCCACAGCCATACAGTGCCTCTCAGGCTCACAGACAGGTGCCACCTGGGTACCACCTGCCACTCCTTTCCTCAAGGTGAGGACCGGGAAGCAAGTCCTCTGTGAACTCAGGGGCTTGGCATCAGCTGGATCCTCTTTCAAATTGTTTTATCCCTTCCCTTTTCTTGTTTCCCCCTTTCTGCTCCTTTTCTTTCTCTTTCTCTGTGTGTTTGTGTGACTTTGGAGGAATTATAGAAGTGGGACTAAAAAATTTTAAGATGTATGTCTTTAAAAGACTTTCCGGGGCTTCCCTGGTGGCGCAGTGGTTGAGAGTCCGCCTGCCGATGCAGGGGACACGGGTTCATGCCCCGCTCTGGGAAGATCCCACATAGCGCGGAGTGGCTGGGCCAGTGAGCCATAGCCGCTGGGCCTGCGCGTCCGGAGCTTGTGCTCTGCAACGGGAGAGGCCACAACAGTGAGAGGCCCGCGTACCGCCAAAAAAAAAAAAAGACTTTCCTATTAGTTGTCATCGTTTATAGTAGATTGACTACTGTATACTTTATTACATAGTATATATTATACATTGTATATTATGCATGGTGCATTGTATATTATATAGAATGTATTTTATATAACACGTTAGACATCATATATAATATACTACCATATATAATACCTCAAATAACTATATGGTGTGTGTGTTCCAATATTATACATGATATATTGTATTTGCTGACACCAGTGGTGGTCAGTGAGCTGTTCTAAAAGCAACCGTAAAGAAAAAAATCTTTGCCTTCTAGGAGCCTATTATATAGTGAGGAACATAAAAAATGGTAAATGAGCAAAATAAAGAAAGTAATTGCCGGTAATGAAAACTGCAGTGCTGTCAAGTGGGTAAATTGGGGTAATAGGTTGAGGGTGACGTGAGGTGGCCGGGGAGGCACCCAGGTAAAGTTCTGGCTGGCAGGAAGTGCCCCTGCTCCAAGCAGAAAGAGCATCCTGAGGTGGGCTGCGCTTAGCACATCTAAGAGCCGACAGAATGTCAGTGGAGCTTGAAGCGGTTGGAGCAGTGAGCAGGGGCCAGGTCACACAGGGCCTCATGTGATGACTTGTGGCCAGTGAAAGGAGTTTGTCTTCTGTTCGGATTGCAAGGCAGAAGCCACATGAGAGTTTATTTTACGGCAGGGGATGCAACGATCTGATTTACGCTTTAAGAGTTTCACTGGCTGCTTATGCAGGATGAAGTTTTTGGGAAATAAGAGACCTCGAGTCCCAGGAGGAAGTTATTAGAATATTCCAAGGAGGGAAGATGATGGCTAGGACTAGGTTCATAGCAGTTGGAAATGGAGCTGATAAGACACTGTAATGGATTGGATGTGGGGTATGGAGAAAAGTGTAATCAAGAAGGACCTTTGGGTTTTTGGCCCAAAAACCTGGGGTGGAAGATAGTGCAGGTGGTGGGGATTTTGGGAATAGATGTTTGGTAGTGATTGATCATCAGTAGTTGTGTTCAGAGAATGTTAAGTGTGATATGCTTAGTAGTTAACAGCTCATTGATCAGAGCTTAGTCTCATGGTCAGATCTAGCTGCAGGAGAGGCTGGGAAATGTCCATTAACTGAGCACATTGTGACCTCAAACTCAGGGTTCTGTTACAAAGAATGAAAATAGAATGGATTTTGGGATAGTTGACTAACAATGTCTGCCACAGAAATCAATAGTAAAAATACTACCCAGAGTATGACTGCCAAAAAATTGCTTCAACATGACTAATGGGTCAAAGAAGAAATAATGTTGAAAAGGAAAAAGTTTTCAGAATTAAACGATGTAATAATAATAAGAATAAATGTGGGATGCACTTAATGTGGTTCCTGGCGGTGGATTTATGCCTAAATCTCATATTAGAGAAAAATAAAAGTTGAAAATTAAAGAACTAGGCATTCAAATTAAGGGCATATTATTAAAAAAAAAATTCAAAGGAAGCGAAAAGAAGGAATTAAAGTAGGACAAGAAATCACCAAAATAGAAAACAAAAATACAATTAGAGAAAATCAGCAAAGCTAAAAGCTTTGTTATTGGAAGGAGTGAATAAAATAGACAAGCCTAGCAAGACTGATAAAGGGGAAAAAAAGGAGAAACAGTTTTCATTTTCATTTTTATGAATGAAAAGGGAAATGTACCTACAAATGCAGTGGAGACTGAGAAGATCAAGAATCAATACTATAAATAACTTATGTGAACAAGTTGAAAACACTGTTAAATCAATATTCAGAAGTTTTCATTCCCTCAAGAAAAGCATGCCCAGAGGGTACTGTAACTGAGCTTTATTAAAACTCGAAATGTCAGATAATCCTTATATAGAGAAAGAGAAAACGTCACCTCAGTCATTGTTTGAAGTTAGTAAAGCTTTGAAAATAAAATGGGACAGACTATGGATCAACCTCATTTATGAAAAATATTAAATTAACTATGAGCAAACTGAAATTCAGCAGTGTAGACAGTAAAATAAATCATAACCAAGTAGGGTTTATTCTAGAGATGCAAAAACAGTTTAACATCAAAAAAATCAATTCATGAAATAAACATTAACAGATTAAGGGAGTAAGATCATATGGCCATCCCAACGACACTTCAGCATTAATTTATGGGAAAGAAGGAACATTTAGAAAACTGGGAATATTAAGGAACTTCCTTAACCTGAAAAATAATCCATAAAAAGCCTACAGGAAGAATAATCAGACTTAATAGCAGGCCTTTGGATGCATTTCTATTAAAGTAAGGGAAACCAGAATGTCTGCTATAATTGTGTCTATTCAGCAATGTCCTGGGGGGACAAAGCAATGAAATATATATTTTAAAAAGTTACAAGAATTGGGAAAAAAAGGACAATATTGATTATATGCCTTGCAGATTATCTCCAAATTATTAAAACATGAATTATTAAAACCAAAACTAAAGTCAGCTTGGAATAAATCTAACAAAATATTTGTAAAACACATATGGAGAAAAGTACAAAATGTTACTGAATGACATAAAGGAAGACCTGAATAAAGGAAGAGACACTATGCTAAGGAATGAGAGATAATCACAGTGTTTTTGGTGAAGTTAAAGAGCAGATCCCACAAGTTGTCTGGAAGATCAAGGACTAAGTGTAAATAAGAGTTATGAAGAACAAAATATGGGAACTTGTAGTATCAGCTACCAAGACCTTCATAAAGATATAATAATAAGACAATGAGCTATTGGCTCAAGTTTAGGCCAACGGAGCAGAATAGAATATATAATTTTTATATATTCTTACATAAATTCTTCTTTTTTAACATTTTTATTGGAGTATAATTGCTTTACATTGTTGTGTTAGTTTCTGCTGTATAACAAAGTGAATCAGCTATACGTATACTTATATCCCCATGTCCCCTCCCTCTTGCATCTCCCTCCTTCCCACCCTCCCTATCCCACCCCTCTAGGTGGTCACAAAGCACCGAGCTGATCTCCCTGTGCTATGCGGCTGCTCCCCACTAGCTGTTTTACATTTGGTAGTGTGTATATGTCCATGCTGCTCTCTCACTTTGTTGCAGCTTACCCTTCCCCCTCCCTGTGTCCTTAAATCCATCCTCTACATCTGTGTCTTTATTCCTGTCCTGCCTCTAGGTTCTTCAGAACCATTTTTTTTTTTTTAGATTCCATATATTTGTGTTAGCATACGGTATTTGTTTTTCCCTTTCTGACTTACTTCACTCTGTATGACAGACTCTAGGTCCATCCACCTCACTACAAATAACTCAATTTCGTTTCTTTTTAATGGCTGAGTAACATTCTGTTGTATATAGGTGCCACATCTTCTTTATCCATTCATCTGTTGATGGACACTTAGGTTGCTTCCATGTGCTGGCTGTTGTAAATAGAGCTGCAGTGAACATTGTGGTACATGACTCTTTTTGAATTATGGTTTTCTCAGGTTATATGCCCAGTAGTGGGATTGGTGGGTAGTATGGTAGTTCTATTTTTAGTTTATTAAGGAACCTCCATACTGTTCTCCATAGTGGCTGTATCAATTTACATTCCCACCAACAGTGCAAGAGAGTTCCCTTTTCTCCACACCCTCTCCAGCATTTTTTGTTTGTAGATTTTTTGATGATTGCCATTCTGACCGGTTCTTATATAAATTCTTATATAAATCTTATATAAGTCTCGTTGTATACAGAAGGTACATTAGATACTGATGGGGAAAGGAAGAATTCTTTAATGAATGGTGCCTGAAACAACTGGCAATCCCTACGGAAAAAAGGTGAAAATGTATGCCTACTTTATAGCATGCAGAAAAGTAAATTTTGGGTGATTTTAAGCCCTACGTGTAAAAGGAATAACTTTTAGAAAAGAATAAAAAATATTTTTGTGACATTAAATGTCTAGGAAAGTTTTCTTCAGCAAGGAATGTAAATCACAAACTTTAAAAGTATGTTGATAAATTTTACTACATTAAAATTAGAACATTTTGTTGACTGAGATTTATAACAAAAGTGAAAAGACGAGTTAACAATAAACATATGTAAAGTAAATATTAACAAGGGGTTGGTATCTTGAATTTACAGAGAATTCATACCAGTTGGTAAGAAAAAGATAAGTAACGTGGTAGAAAGAGGAACAAAGGGTAGGAATTGACAGTTCACAAAGAGCAAAGCTGAATATCTAATAAATGTGCTAATTGATGTTTAGGCTTACTTACATCCATCAGTGGACATAACTTTAAAAAATCTTACGATAACAACTGTTGGCAAATGTGCAGAGAAATCTTGTACGCACTGCTGTGGAATCACTTTGGAGAGCATTTTCACCATCTAACACAATTATAGAATGCAAACACCTTTGTCCCAACAATTTCCCACCAGGTGTGAATTTAGAGACTATGTGTACTCCAGGATACATATAAAAGAATGTTTTTTGTTCCACTGATTTTTGATAATGACAAACCTAAAAGACATACCTGACCATTAACAGGAGAATGGATAAATACATTGTGACATATTTATATAATGGTATAGTATTATACCATTGTAGTTTAAAGGAATTGCAAATAGTTTAAAGGAATGAGTTAAAGCTACACATACCATCAAGGATAAATCTCAATAACCTGATGTATGGATAAATCACGTCACAGAAATAATTATGTGTTTAATGTGATAGATATTGTCATTTAGGCCAGACAAATCAGACAGTTGGTGGTAAAAATATACTCCATGTCAAAGCTGGATTGAAGGACTTAGTAATGTTTCCAAAAATATGAACAGATTATATCATTCTCTGCTCACAAACCTACAGTGTGTTTTGATTTAACTCCCAATAAAATCCAGAGTCTTTATTATGGCTCTAAGACCCTGCACCATCAGAGTCCCACTACTTTCTTGGCCTCATCACTCATCCCTTTCTCTCCAGCCTGTCCCTAGTCCAGTTCTCCAAGCCCCCCTTTTCACTTACTGTTCTAGTATTCTAGTGCAAGGTCCTAGAATGCACCTTGCTCCCTCCCTTCTTCCAGATCTCAGCCCCACTTGCCTCAGAACTAGAGAAACCTGGTTGGATGGGACATGCAGGATTGGAGCTCTCCTAAGTAAATCGATTTAGAGTTACTCACCAGCTAGTCTGTGCTCAAGGATCTAAAACAATGGTGTCCAAATTTTAACTGCAAACTCCTAGCAATGAAAAAAAGGTTGAGTGCCTATCTCCAATCTACTTACATTTATTTATGTATATGTACTACTCCATTTGTTAGTGTTATAAACTATGTTCTAATGTATTTATACATTATAAATATATTATAAATACATATCCCATCAAATTTAAAAATAAATGAGACAAGTGAACATTATTTTTTCATGTCTAATCATGATGATTTCATACTATCTTTAAATAATGTCAAGAAACATTATGCACAAGGGTTATTGTTAGTAAGAGTGGATATAAAGTCTTTATATATGTAGTCTTCATATATATAAAGTCTTTAGAAATCTTCTTACTAAATTTCAAGTATCTTGACCAACTTCTTGACAGCTTCTTTGAGATCATCATTTTTTACCTTGTAGTGTGGCACATGAAGATATCATACTAGAAAAAAGAGAAGTGTTGACTCAGCCATTTTCTCAGTTGATTAATTCATCAAATACTGATTCAGTTACTGCTGTGTGCTAAATGTAAGCTCCCTAAGCGTAGGGGCCAGGCTGTCTGTTTTACTTTGGTTAGATCCTCAGCTCCGGGCAGGATGCGTGGTGCATGGTAGACGCTTGTTATCTGTTGAATATCAGCTTAGTATTTGTTGAATAAATGAGTGAATGAACCGAGTGCCCTGCAGGTGCTGGGGAGACCCAGGTGAGCCTCTAACCCCACTTTCCTATTGCTGTGTTTAGCTGTTGTTCCCGGAATGACCTTGCTTTGCTCCTGAAGCTCCCACATCTGTACCACTGCCCCCGCCAGCCTTGTTTCCCTGCACCCAGCCCCACACTAGATGGAATTTTCTCTTCCCCGATTTGGAGTCAGCCTCCATTGCTGGGCTTTCATCTGGACCTCACAATGAGCTGTTTACTCACTCCACCCCTCCAGTACTTGCTTTCCTTTTCTGCTAGAGTCTTTCCAGGTTGCATTGCTAGGAAACACTTCTTAGTATTTGTGGAAAAAAAATACGTTGTTTTCTGGAAAGTATGCTTTCAACTGGCTGCACATTTCAGATAACAGTCAAATCAGCGATCGAGTATTAAACACATATTCTAAAATTACGTGCCATTCAAGGCTCTCATACAAGCTGTGGTGGTTTCACATGGAGAAAGATACAGGAGTTGGTCATAAACAGGTCAGTAACCCTTGCACGCATCCGTTCCACACAAGTGTTAAAATGGATATTTGAAAGAATAAACTGGAGGCGGCTGGGTGAGCTGAGGGCTGTAAGAGGTAGGTAGATGTAGGGCAGGTCCTGAAACTTGTGTTCTAGAAAAGAGCATCATTTTCTCAGCAGGTGTAAGTGAGCTAGATTTGGACAGGAGGGAATTTTCAGACCTTTTATGAGTGAGTAATTTGGAAAGTAGAGTGTCTTCATCTCAGCATGCCAGGTAGAGAGCTCATTCTCTATTTCCTGTATGATTTCAGAAGTGGATTAATCCTGCTGTGGCTGAGATGGTCTGGGGACACCTTTTGTATTCAACTAAGTGTTTCTGCAGACATTTAAGTTTGGCTTTTCTAATATCCAATATGAAAGTCTGAAAGAAAAAGAGAGGAATGTCCACTTACTTTGGAAAAGCGAATATTAATTGTCCCAGACGATAGCTGGCAAATCAGGGTCCTACAGAAATGATAACAAGCACATTCTGCGTCCCTGGAGGAGGGCCCACTGGAGACCCTGCTGATCTCTAGCATGTTGCTCTGCCTAGAAGCATAGAGCACAGAGCTGGAAAGGGTTATGTTTCAGAAGTGGAATCACACATATAGAGCTGTGAATAAACATCACAGGTTTTCGCTTTTAACAGACCTGTGTTGTTGTTAGCGTTAAATGAGTTAACAAGTGTTAGATGTTTCATTCATTCAACAGATTGTATTAAGTGAAATAAATACACAGCAGGCATTGTTTTAATCATAATTAGTGAGCAAAGTGAAAGACTCTGTCCTCATGGAGTTTCCATTCCAGCGTCAGAACCAGTTAAGGAACAGATGGGTCAGAAAGCGTTAAACATTATAGAGAAGATGTTGGATAAGAGAATGGGGGCATGTGCCACCATGGATAGTATATCAGTAGGATTCTTATTTGCAAACAACAGAAGCTGACTCTGGTTGTTTGATCAGTAAAGGGGTTAAAATTGGGTGGTTCACAGGATCATCGGGAGTGTTAGGGAACCAGATCCAAAGGTAGGCTTCTTAGAACAGTGTCTCAGAGAACCTTGCAGAACTGATCTGATCCCTGCTACCACCTGCCTCCACCTCCACCACTGAGAATGAGATGCTGTAGCTTATGCTGCTGCTGCTTCTGTGCCAGGGACTCGGACTTGCAGTTTCTTCTACTGGCAGAAAGAGAAAGAGCCTCCTGCCTTTTTCTCACATGTTACTAGTTCAGGAGTCTGGCTGCGGATGCCAGTGCCTGGGCATTGACAGTATCCACAGATTTGAGATCAAGGTTAAACGAGTTAGCGCTAATAAACAAATTCAGCAAAGCTGTAGGGTACAAAATCAACATGCAAAACTCAGTTGTATTTCTATACACTAGCAATGAACACTCTGGAAGGGAAATTAAGAAAATAATTCTATTTATAATAGCATTAAAAAAAAGAATAAAATACTTATGAATGAATTTAACCAAGGAAGTGAAGGATTTGTATGTTGAAAACTATTAAACAATGCTGAAGGAAATTAATGACCTAAATAAATGCAAAGACATCTTGTGTTCACAGATTGGAAGACTTGGCATTACTGGTAAGATAATATTACTACCTAAAGTGACCTGCAAATTCAATGCAATCCCTATCAAAATCCCAACTTTTTAAAAATAGAAAAATTCATCCTGGGAGTTCCCTGGCAGTCTAGTAGTTAGGACCCAGCACTTTCACTTCAGGGGCCCGAGTTTGATCTCTGGTCAAGGAACTAAGATCCCACAGGCCATGTGGCATGGCCAAAAAAACAACAACAGACATTCATCCTAAATTCATATGGAATGTCAAGGGACCCCAAATAGCCAAAACAGTCTTGGAAAAGAAGTACAAATTTGGAAGGCTCACACTTCCTGATGTCAAAACTTGCTACAAAGCTACAGTAATCTAAACAGTGTGGTACTGTCATAAGGATTAACAAATAGACCAGAGGAATAGAACTGAAAGCCCAAAAATAAACCCTCACACATATGGTCAATTGATTTTGACAAGGGTGCTAAGATCATTCAATGGAGAAAGGACAGTCTTTTCAATAAATTTTGCTGAGAGAACTGGATATTCAGATGCAAAAGAATGAAATTGGACCTTACACAATATATAAAATTAACTCAGAGTGGATCAAAGACCTAAATGTAAGAGCTAAAACTGTAAAAGTCTTAGCAGAAAACATAGGGAAAATTCTTCACATGGAAAAATCTTCAACCATTGCCATAGATTTGGCAGTGATTTCTTAAATTTGACACCAAAACACAGGCAGCAAAAGAGAGAATAAATTGGACTTCACCAAAATAAACACTTTTGTACATCAAAGGACACTATCAAGAGAGTGAAAAGACAAACCACAGAATGGGAGAACATATTTGCCAATCATATCTGATAAGAGGTTAATTATCCAGAATATATGAAGAACTCTTTTTTTTAATTGAAGTATAGTTGATTTACAATGTTGTGTTCATTTCTGCTGCACAGCAAAGTGACTCAGTCATACACATATATACATTCTTCTTTTAATATTCTTTTACATTATGGTTTATCATAGGATATTGAATATAGTTCTCTGTGCTATAAAGTAGGACCTTGTTATTTATCCATTCTACATATAATAGCTTACATCTGCTAACCCCATCCTCCCACTCCATCCCTTCCCAACCCAACCCCCCTTGGCAATCACCAGTCTATTCTCTATTCCTGTGAGTCTGTTTCTGTTTCATAGATAGGTTCATTTGTGTCATATTTTAGATTCCACATGTAAGTGATATCATGGTATTTGTCTTTCTCTTTCTAACTTCACTTAGTATGATAATCTCTAGTTGCATTCATGTTGCTGCTAATGGCATTATTTCATTCTTTTTTATGGCTGACTATATGAAGTAGTATATGAAGTACTCTTATAACTCAACACAAAAAAACAAATAATTGGATTAAAAAATGATCAAATGACTTGAATGGACATTTCTCCAAAGAATACATACAAATGGCCAATAAGCATATAGAAAGTTGTTCAACACCATTAGCCACTAGGGAAATGCAAATTAAAACCACAATAAGATATTTCTTCGCACTCATTAGGATGGCTATTATTAAAAAAACGAAAAATAGCAAGTGTGGGCAAGGATGTGGGGAAATTGGAACCCTGGTGCATTGCTAGTGGGAGTATAAAATGTTGTAGTCACTGTGGGATATGGGCCCCAAAGAACTCAAAACAGAGACTCAAACAGATATGAGTATGCCAGTATTCATAGCAGCACTATTCACAACAGCCAAAGTGTAGAAACAGCACAGTGTCATTAATACATGACTGGATAATCATAATGTGGTATAGCCATATACTAGAATATTATTCAGCTATAAAAAGGAATGAAGTTTTGATATTTGCTACAACATGAATGGACCTTGGAAACATTATTCTAGGTAAAAAATAGTGTATGATTCCATTTATATGTGGTCTCTAGAAAAGGCAAATTCAGAGAGACAGAAAGTAGAAGTTGCCAGGGAACCTGAGGCAAGGAGCTAAAGGGGAGTTATCACTTAATGGATACAGAGTTTCTGTTTGAGATGATGAAAAATTTCTGGGATTAGTGGTGATCATTACTGCACAACATTGTGAATGTACTTAATGACACCGAATTGTATACTCAAAGATGCTTAAAATAGTAAAATTTCCTGTTTTGTATAATTTAAAATTATAAAAAATAAAGATGAAATGGTGTAAAGCACATAGAACTGTCCCTGGAACATAGTAAGTGCTCTGTAAATGGTAGCTATTAATATTTTGTGCCAGATACTGGGAATGCAATTGTAAGAGAGTGAAGAGAAAAGACATACAGAAGAATGAAAATCAGACTGGCAGTGGAGTTTCCAGCAGCAATGCTGGAGGCCAGAGACATTGAAATAACATCTTTAACGTGCTGAGAGTAAATTAGCCTTGTGTCACTAGCAAAATGATCTTTCAAGGATGGGGATGAAATAAAGATATTTTAAGTGAAAACTGAGAGATTTCACCAACAGACCATGATGAAAGGAATTTCTAAAACTGTGTTTCAAGAAGGAGCAGTATGACCCCAGAGAGACCTGAGATGCGAGAAGGTGTGAAAACAGAGCAGCTGGGAGTGCAGCTGAGGTCCACATGTGCTGCCCAAGATTAGACTGAGCCTCATGACCTCTCTGGGCCTCATATCTTCATGGACAGTGGATTCCTCAGCAAATTAACTGCCTCTGTGCCTTCCTATCCTGAGGTCAACCTCTTCTGTGGCTCCAAGGTCAGAAACTGATAGAATGGCTTGTCGAATGAATACGTGAATATTGGGTAGAAAGATGAGGGCACTCAAGGGAAGGTCTGTGTATTTCATTTCTTTTTTTTTTTATTAATTATCCATTTTATACATATTAGTGTATACATGTCAATCCCAATCTCCCAATTCATCACACCACCCCGCCAGCCGCCACTTTCCCCCCTTGGTGTCCATACATTTGTTATCTACATCTGTGTCTCAACTTCTGCCCTGCAAACCGGTTCATCTGTACCATTTTTCTAGGTTCCACATATATGCGTTAATATACAATATTTGTTTTTCACTTTCTGACTTACTTCACTCTGTATGACAATCTCTAGATCCATCCACATCTCTACAAATGGCCCAATTTCATTCCTTTTTATGGCTGAGTAATGTTCCATTGTATATATGTACCACATCTTCTTTATCCATTCGTCTGTCAATGGGCATTTAGGTTGCTTCCATGTCCTGGCTATTGTAAATAGTGCTGCAATGAACATTGGGATGCATGTGCCTTTTTGAATTATGGTTTTCTCTGGGTATATGCCCAGGAGTGGGATTGCTGGGTTGTATGGTAATTCTATTTTTAGTTTTTTAAGGAACCTCCATACTGTTCTCCATAATGGCTGTATCAATTTACATGCCCACCAACAATGCAAGAAGGTTCCCCTTTCTCTACACCCTCGCCAGCATTTGTTGTTTGTAGATTTTCTGATGATGCCCATTCTAACTGGTGTGAGGTGATACCTCATTGTAGTTTTGATTTGCATTTCTCTAATAATTAGTGATGTTGAGCAGCTTTTCATGTGCTTCTTGGCCATCTGTATGTCTTCTTTGGAGAAAAGTCTATTTAGGTCTTCTGCCCATTTTTAGATAGGGTTGTTTGTTTTTTTAATATTGAGCTGCATGAGCTGTTTATATATTTTGGAAATTAATCCTTTGTCCATTGATTCGTTTGCAAATATTTTCTCAGAGGATTGTCTTTTCATCTTGTTTGTAGTTTCCTTTGCTGTGCAAAAACTTTTAAGTTTCATTAGGTCCCATTTGTTTATTTTTTTTATTTCCATTACTCTAGGAGGTGGATCAAAAAAGATGTTGCTGTGATTTATGTCAAAGAATGTTCGTCCTGTGTTTTCCTCTAAGAGTTTTATAGTGTCCAGTCTTACATTTAGGTCTCTAATCCATTTTGAGCTTATTTTTGTGCATGATGTTAGGAAGTGTTCTAATTTCATTCTTTTACATGTAGCTGTCCATTTTTTCCAGCACCACTTATTGAAGAGACTGTCTTTTCTCCATTGTATATCATTGCCTCCTTTGTCATAGATTAGTTGACCATAGGTGCGTGGGTTTATCTCTGAGCTTTCTATCCTGTTCCATTGATCTGTATTTCTGGTTTTCTGCCAGTACCATATTGTCTTGAATACTGTAGCTTTGTAGCATAGTCTGAAGTCAGGGAGTCTGATTCCTCCAGCTCCATTGTTTTCCCCTCAAGACTGCTTTGGCTATTTGGGGTCTTTTGTGTCTCCATACAAATTTTAAGATTTTTTGTTCTAGTTCTGTAAAAAATGCCATTGGTAATTTCATAGGGATTGCATTGAATCTGTAGATTGCTTTAGGTAGTATAGTCATTTTCACAATGTTGATTCTTCCAGTCCAAGAACATGGTATATCTCTCCATCTGTTTGTATCATCTTTAATTTCTTTCATCAGTGTCTTATAGTTTTCTGCATACAGGTCTTTTGTCTCCTTAGGTAGGTTTATTTCTAGGTATTTTATTCTTTTTGTCACAATGGTAAATGGGAGTGTTTCCTTAATTTGTCTTTCAAATTTTTCATCATTAGTGTATAGGAATGCAAGAGATTTCTGTGCATTAACTTTGTATCCTGCAACTTTGCCAAATTCATTGATTAGCTCCAGTAGTTTTCTTGTAGCATCTTTAGGATTCTCTGTGTATAGTATCATGTCATCTGTAAACAGTGACAGTTTTACTTCTTCTTTTCCAATTTGTATTCCTTTTATTTCTTTTTTTTCTGATTGCCGTGGCTAGGACTTCCAAAACTATGTTGAATAATAGTGGTGAGAGTGGACATCCTTGTCATGTTCCTGATCTTAGGGGAAATGCTTTCACTTTTTCACCATTGAGAATGATGTTTGCTGTGGGTTTGTCATATATGGCCTTTGTTATGTTGAGGTAGGTTCCCTCTATGCCCACTTTCTGGAGAGTTTTTATTATAAATGTGTGTTGAGGGTTTCCCTGGTGGCACAGTGGTTGAGAGTCCGCCTGCCAATGCAGGGGACACAGGTTCGTGCCCTGGTCTGGGAAGATCCCACATGCCGCGGAGCGGCTGGGCCCGTGAGCCATGGCTGCTGGGCCTGTGCGTCCGGAGCCTGTGCTCCGCAACGGGAGAGGCCACAACAGTGAGAGGCCCGCATACCGCAAAATAAATAAATAAATAAATAAATGGGTGTTGAATTTTGTCAAAAGCTTTTTCTGCATCTATTGAGGTGATCATATGGTTTTTCTTCTTCAGTTTGTTAATATGGTGTATCACATTGATTGATTTGCGTATATTGAAGAATCCTTGCATTCCTGGGATAAATCCCACTTGATCATGGTGTATGATCCTTTTAATGTATTGTTGGATTCTGTTTGCTAGTATTTTGTTGAGGATTTTGCATCTATATTCATGAGTGATATTGGTCTGTAATTTTCTTTTTCTGTAGTATCTTTGTCTGGTTTTGGTATCAGGGTAATGGTGGCCTCACAGAATGAGTTTGGGAGTGTTCCTTCCTCTGCAATGTTTTGGAAGAATTTGAGAAGGATGGGTGTTAGCTCTTCTCTAAGAAGAGAAGAGGGTACTCTGAATGAGATGCGGAGCCACTGGAGGGCTGTGAGTGGCTGGATGTGACTTAAGTTTACCAGGACCATTCCAGCTGACTTCCTGGAGGTGAAAGAAGAGCTAGCAGGTAAGGATTTCCCCCAGGAGATCAGGGTTCTATAGGAGGGGTACCTGGGCAGCCCAGCCTGGTTCTCGGGACTCCCTTCCGGATTTAACACCTGGAGGCTCGCTCAAAACTCCAGCATGTGTGTGGATGTTCAACCCACTTCAAAGGTGGTTCACTTCATGACAGCTGAAGCCAAAACAGCTGAAAAGAGTGGGTGTGACTGCAGCCTATTCTGTGTCTTTTAAGCAACTCCACCTGCAGGAGTGGTTGCTATATCTTGGATCATGCTAACCCTCTTCTGTGATAAACTTTATGCCTAAGGATCAAAGGCTCACATTCATGACGAGTTCAGGAAGGTTGTACGTGGCAGGGACATTGAGCGCTTAGCCAGGGTTTGAGTAGACTCCTTTTCTATGGTGGATGTGACATTGATCAGATGAGTTTCAGGGCTTAGAGTATTGAGAAAGGATGGGTGAGTCCATGTCAATAAGCCAGAGATAACCTGGGCCCAGGACAAGATGGAGTTCCAAGAGATCACTTCAGGTCTAGAGAAGAGTTTGGAATTACCACCAAATTCTTGACTGTATTCCAGGTTACTTAGAAATGTGATGCTGAGGGTCCTGGTACCTGCTTTCAGATGGCTGTGGCTTGAGTGGGTGGCAAACGGAATAAACGCTTAAGGACAGTGATTATACAGACACAGATGTCTGCCTGGGGGCAGACATCCTGAGTTCAAATCTTGGCTTTGTTGGCCTGTGACTTTGGGAGATACGTCTCATCTTTCTATGCCTCAACTTCCTCATCTGCAAGATGGGGAAATAATAGCACCAACCTCATAAGGTTATTGTGGGAATTAAGTGAGTTCAATGTCAAATGCTAGCACTGTGCCTGGCATGCATGAAAGCCTGCTACATACGTTAGCTTTTTTTTTTTTTTTTTTTTTTTTTTTTTTT
>NW_020837952.1:46438721-46514090 GCF_003676395.1 Aethalodelphis obliquidens | reverse complement strand
GGGCCTCTCACTGCTGTGGCCTCTCCCGTTGCAGAGCACGGGCTCCGGACGCGCAGGCTCAGCGGCCATGGCTCACGGGCCCAGCCGCTCTGCAGCATGTGGGATCTTCCCGGACCGGGGCACGAACCCGCGTCCCCTGCATCGGCAGGTGGACTCTCAACCACTGCACCACCAGGGAAGCCCCATTAGCTTTTACTAACATTTCTTCTGACAAATGCACTTTATATTTGAATCTCTCTTTTTCACGAGGCTGGTCCTTTTTGATCACAGTGACTGACATGCAGTCATCTTTCTGGTTTCAGAAGTAGGTGAATTATTTCCTCTGAGGTTCTCTCTAAATCCTTCAGCAAATGTTGTTGGTTTTAAACAAAGTCAAGCTTAGCATTTATCTCAAGTTGTCATTTTCACTTCAGATATGAAAAACATCAAGCTAAACTTGGTCAATTTTCAAAGTAAAACTTTTTTTTTTTTGGTTTAAATCTGATTAGGCAAGTGAAATTTAGAACTCTGGTAAACAAAAATGATGAATCCATCATCCTCAGAAAAATAAGGCCATAATTCTCTAGTAAAGAAGGTGACATCATTACAGCTTATTTTAATCACTTAAAAACTTTATTGAGCATTACGTGGATTTATTTACGAATCCAGTTTTACCTGAGTAGCTTTCATATTCTACTAATGGGTTACTTATAACACAAGAACGAGTACATCTCAAGGAAGAATATATTTGGATTCATTACTCATCATAAGTATAATTATTGTTTAACAATATTATGAAGGGCTGATGATGAGACGCAGGTGTTTAAACATGCAGTGCCAATAGATTTGACACGGTATTCAGTTCTAGGCTTATACATTTTTAAAGGCTTCTATTCACCGGGGGGACAATGAAGCCCCACACAATGGTAAGTGTGTTTGCTAAAAACATGAAGTGACTGGTTAATTTTTAGTCTTTAGATTTTAAAATGGATTTTTGGGGGGGCAGTGATATGTATTTCTTAACTTGCTAGTCTATACGTTATAATACTTTCGAGTAGAAGATACAACAGAGCTATATTGATAAGTCCACGTAACTAGACCTTTCTAACCGTCTCTGGAAGATGATGGAAGACTGGAGGAAACTACATGCAGTTCAAGACTGGGCCAATAAACTACAAAGTGGTGACCTGAAGCTTTAACAAGTATTTTTTCCTGGAATTATTGATACCTTAGAAAGGTTGTAGCACGACCTTCTAGCTTCCCAGATGAGAAGACTCAGGCTGGAGAAAATCATGATTTACCCAAGAAAACATGGCTGATGGACCAGAATTTGTCGACTCGAACCCGAGTCTCCTCATTTTTTGTGACTGGACTCCTCCCAGTGTGCTCTGTTGCCTCTGGTCAAATGTGGGACTCTCATTATTTCAATTCTTGATTAATGTATCCACTCAATAGACACTTTTGGAGTATCTGTTCTGTGCCTGTTCTAGGCCCCAGGGTCTCTGAAACTCCCTGACTTGATTCTGATGTAGCTGTTCTGCTCTTTGTTCTCCTTTGGGTTGATGCTTTCTTCGTAACGTTCTGTGAGTGTGTCAATATGTTTGTGGCTTGGCGTGAATCTTCAGCCCTTAGTCAGGAACAAGTGGGAAGAAAACAACGTTTACTAAAAACTGCTGTGCACTTTACATTTGTTACCTTTATGAAAGGCTTATAAGGTGGCATTGTACCCTAGACAATGAGAAGCTAAATCATTTGATAAGGTTTCAATATCTCTTAAGTGACAAAGTGGGAGATTTATTCACCCACAGTTTAACACAGCGCTTGGCGTTCAAACCACTTAAATTGTGTTGAATGAACGCTGGGCGTTAAACTCAGGGCTATGTGTTTCCAAAGATCTTTCTACTATATTTAGTTACCCCTTTTGGTACATCCCAGGGTCAGGAACACACTGGCTTTCTTTGGATCTCACCTAGTGTGTAAGCAATTGTTTAATAAGTACCTTTTGCTTAGGATGGCGTATAACGTCTCTAAGGCTTAGAGGGCTTACATCGCTGTCATTGTAGGGTATTTTAGGAATAAGAAAATTTGTACTTGCAAAATTAATTAATTGTCATTGGAAGGTCAAGGCAGATAAGGATGCCCACAGTGGTGCTATGAATACTATGCAAAATACTGGAGTTGTGAAGTCAACCCTCTTCTGCACTGTGGCTCTCAAATACTGCTGGTGACTTGCCCTGTCTGCAAAAAGTTCACAGCACCCACACTCCCCTCATTTAAAAGATTTACATGCATGTGTGATTTTAGTCCAATAATAGCTTACTTTCCCCTGGGTTAGGCACCTTTTCGATACTATCTCGTCTAATCCTTCAGCGGGTTTTTGAAATATTTCCCCATTTTACACGTGAGGAAAGTTGATTTCAGGAGTGGCTAAGTAGAGGTTAAATCCTGCAACACAAGCCCAACTACTACATCATTTACCTTGACTGTGGTTTACTCTCACACTCTCAGTTACTTGCTAACTTTTTCTTTCATTTCATTCATTCAGATTTTAAAAATGTGCATTTGTCATTATTATTGTATATTATATAAAGCTAAGCCAGAGAGACACAAACCCATGGTTGTCAAGAGCACATCCACACTTCCTCACGTGAAAGAGATGCGTTTACATGGCTTATTCATTGCAGCATTCTTGTGATAGCAAAAAGCCAGAAACAACCTATGTATTTATCAGCAGGGACTGGTTACATGCATTCTTAATACTATAGAATCCTATGTCCTTTTAAAAAGAATGAGTCAGGATACTATATACTGATGAGCAGATATGCCCGTGATGAATTTACAAGTAAAGGAAGCAAATTGAAGACAGTGAGTATCATATCGTGACCAGGACAAAGTACATGTATGTATGCATAATCTTGACCGTCCACTGGCCTTGGAAGAGAAAAGTTCATTTGTTGCTTGGGTCTGCCTGTCACATCTGACCTTTTGTTGGGCTAAACCAGCAATGGGTATAGAAAAGAATGGAAAGACTCCTAGGAAGACGAGTGATGTTAGGATGGACAGAAGCTACTGAGGGATAAAAGAATATACAGGAGGGGCAGGAAGAAGGGCACAAAGACTAGGCCTAGCTTGGATTGAGTTTTGAGATTTTTTTGATAAGGAGAAATAAGCGGGTGAGAAGGAGAAGGGAAGAGAGAAAGAGAGTGAGAGAGAGGTTCCCGTGCTGTGCTGTGACTCGGGAGACTTTGCGGAGAAGGGGGAAGAGGTGAGGAGGAATTTCAGAACATGTTGCCATTTGCCATGCAAGGCAATATTTGTTTGTTTGGGTTTTTTTGATGTAAAGATTTTACTTGCTTTCCAACCAGTTTTTGGATGTGGGGCTTGCTTTCTTGTGGCGCCCACGCTGAAGTGGACCGTGAGGAGACAGCTTTATCTGGGTTGCATTGTGATCTCACTTGTGTAAAAAAAAAAAAGGGTGTGTGTCTCATGGCACTGTGTATGCATCACAACTTTCTGGAAGCAACCCCAGAACATTTTTGTAATGTTACTTGCCTCTTGAGAGTGGTGAAAGCAGCATGCTCTTCTATACTGTTTTAAGATTTTTAGAGTGAGCATTTATTATTTTTATAGTTTTTTAAAAAAATAGATATATTTTAGTGATACAGTTTGTCTTTCTCATCAATTGAATAGCGATATTTTTCTTAAGTGGAAGAACTGTCCCAAACAGCAGTTATGTTTCTTGCCTCAAAAGGCTTTAAAAATGTAAGATTATGGAGAAAACTGCTTCTAATGCCTAACAAGTTTAAATAATTGCACTAAGCCCCTTAGAAAGGCAACAGTGCACAGACCAGAGGGCAGATCAGAGTTAAGTCACTGCGTGGTTTAATTCTTCACAATAAATCTAGGGAGTGTATCAGGGAGGGCCTTTCCTTTTCAAACTGCATCTGAGTGAGTGTAGCAAGCTGGGTTTGGAAAACAGCAACTAAGGCATCCCCATAGGTTAAGAGACAGAGACATTTGCCGGATGCCAAGGGTTGGGGAGACATTGGGGGGCGGGTCTGTCTGCCCCTTCGATTTCTACTGGGTGCTGCCTCCAAATGGGGAATTTCCTCCCCACAAAGCAAAGCATTGGTTTGATGCTGAATAGACCAGAAAACAAAAATGAAAATAAAACCAGGTGAAATGAAACAAATGAGCAGAAAATCCCAAACCAAACAAAACCCAGAAAAATGTTCCTATTGGGGGGTCTAAGGAATCAATACATATCACTCTTTTTTTTCTTCGCATGAATTTTGAACCAGTGAGAGAGAGAGGGATATTTGCTGAAAGAGGTCAAAGCACCAGGTCGGGTAGGACTATGACTTAAGCGTGTGGCAAAAATGGGCTTTTCTCTTCTGACCTCCAGAATGACCGGCTTGCCTGAGCCGCCGTGACAGCACTTGGAAATGGCAGAATTCCCCTGTGGGATGGGGGACAGTAGACGTTTCCTGATAAGCTAACCTCATGTCTAAAGGCGCAGGGGAGCCACTTGCTTTCCGTAGACCCCAAAGACGAAGGAGGAGAGTTCGTTGAGCGGAAGATGCTCAGTTCTTCCCTCTACACTCTCCAGCCAGGCGAGGTGTTCCACCTCCAGAGGATGATGTGAAGCCAGGAGTGATCTGCACGCAGGGTTTTCTCTTCAGGACAAAACAGAATTGGAGAGTAGGTTTTGGAAAGAAGGTGAGGTTTTCTAGGGGGAGGGCCGGGACTCTTAGTATGGGAATTGGTGTCTTAGAATAAAGCCCTCTCGTTCTGACATTTGGAAGAGCTCCAGCCAGCCAGCCACACTGAAAGAGAAGCCAGTCAGTTCACATGTCTTGACCATGTCTACCAAGCTCACGGTTATTGAGGGGAAGCCTGAAACTTCTAATAAGAAAATCACATCTGCACAAAGAGAGAGGAAACCCATCTGCTGGACTTTTAGTCATCATATCAAGGACTGCCAGATTTTAAGGAAAACCAATTGCACAAAGGGACCAAGAGGATCCAACAGAAAAACTGGCATTAGAGGAAACAGGCGTAATTCAGAAACCAGAAAGAAAATTTCACTCTAAAAAGATATCTAATTAGTGTCTTCTGGAAAATTCTGAGAAAATCCATAAAATAAGAACATCTGTGTCCTTGAAAAATCAGCAAAGAGTTTGTGGAATCAAATATACGCCTGCTGAAAGTAAATAATTTAATAGAAGATTGCAAGAAAAAGTTGTGGAAAATCTCCTAGAGTTCAAAGCAAAACGATAAAAACAAGAAAAATGCAAGAGTCGATCAAACAGTAATCCAAGCAAACATAAAAGATAAGAACTACAGGTTAATTTGCCCTGAAGCACCAGTGCCTCCTTATTGGTACATCAGTGAAGCCTCTAGCAGGAGCCTGAAGGGACTGCCGTGCCTGGGCATTGATCTTGGTCCTCTGCTTCTTCCATCATTGAGTCAGTCACCCTCTCATCTACTTTTCTATCCCATGCACCCATGCATAGCCACAGGATCCATTTTGGACAGCTCAATCCCCTCCCCGCCCCCACCCCGCCCCATAGTAGCTTCTATTTATTTATTTTTAATTTATTAGTTGTGGTAAAAATATGTAACATAAAATTTACCATCCTAACCACTTCGAGTGATACAGTTCAGTAGTGTTACCTATATTTGCATTGTTGTGTACCAGATCTCCAGGCTTACTCATCTTGCAAAAGTGAAACTCTGTACCCGTTAACCTACGACTCCCAATTTTCCCCTCTCCCTGGTTCCTAGTAACCACCATTCTACTTTTTGTTTCTATGAATTTGACTATTTTATATACCTCTTGTAAGTGGAATCATACAGTATTTGTCTTTTAGTGACTGGTTTATTTCACTTAGCATAATGCCTTCAGGGCTCATCCACATTGTAGCATTTGACAGGATTGCCTTCTTTTTTAAGCCCGAATAATATTCCATTGTATGTATATACCACATTTTGTTTAACCATTCATTTGTTGATGGACATTCAGGTTACTCCCACATCTTGGCTATTATGAGTAGTGCTACTATGAACATGGGTGTGCAAATATCTCTTTGAGACCTTGATTTCAATTCTTTTGGATTTATATTCAGTAGTAGGATTGCTAGATCATATGGTAGTTCTATTTTTAATTTTTTGAGGAGCTTCCATACTAATAGCAGTTGTATTTTGCAATCTCACCAATAGTTCATAGGGTTCTAATGTCTCCACGTCCTTACCAACACTTGTTATTTTCTGGTTTTTTGATTTGTAGCCATTCTAGTGGGCATGATGTGATATCTCATTGTGGCTTCAATTTGCATTTCTCTAATTATTAATGATGTTGAGCATCTTTTCCTATGCTTGTTGGACATTTGTATATCATCTTTGGAGAACTATCTATTTAAGTCCCATGATCAATTAAAAAAATGTTTTATTGTTGTTGAATTGTAAGAGTTCTTTATATATTCTGGATATTAACCTCTCACCAAATATAAGATTTGCAAATATTTTCTCCCATTCCGTAGTTTACCTTTTACTCTGTTGATTATCTCCTTTGATGCACAGAAGTTTTAAGTTTGATGTAGTCTTATTTGCCTATTTTTGCCTGTGCTTTGATGTCATATCCAAGAAATCATTGCCAAATCTAATGTCATGAAGCTTTCCCTCTCTGTTTTCTTCTAGAAGTTTTATAGTTTTGGGTCATATATTTAGTTCCTTAATTCATTTAAAGTGAATTTTGGTCTATGATACAAGATAAGGATCCAACTTCATTCTATTGCATTCTTCATTCTTTTGTGAATATCCAGTTTTCCAACACCATTTTTTGAAAAGACCGTCCTTTCCCTGTTGAGTGATCTCTGAACCCTTGTTGAAGATCATTTGACTGTATATGTAAAAGTTTATTTCTAGGCTCTGTATTCTATTCCACTGGTCTACATGTCTGTCCTTATGCCAGTAACACACTGTTACGATTATTTATAGCTTTGTACTATGTCTTAAAACCACTAAGTCTGAGACTTTGAACTTTATTTTTCTTTTTTCAAGGTTATTTTGGCTAGTCAAGGTCCCTTGAGACTCCATACAAATTTTAGAATGGATTTTTCTATTTCTGCAAAGAAACAAAAAAAGCCGTTAGGATATTGATTTGGGATTATATTAAATCTTTAGATCACTTTGGGTAGTATTAACATCTTAACAATATTAAGTCTTCCATTCCATGAACATGGGATGCCATTCCATTTATTTATGTCTTCTTTAATTTCTTTCAGCAGTGTTTTGTGGTTTCCAGTGTAAGTCTTTTACCTCTTTGGTTAGGTTTATTCCCAAGTACTTTTATTCTTTTAGATGCTATTGTAAATGGAATTGCTTTCTTAATATCCTTCTCAGATTGTTGTTAGTATATAAAAATAGAATTGATTTTTGTGTGTCAATTTTGTATTCTGCAACATTGCTGAGTTCATTTATTGGTTCTAACAGGGTTTTTGTGTGTGGAATCTTTAGGGTTTTGTACACATAAGATAATGTCATCTGAGGACAGAGATAATTTTCCTTCTTCCTTTCCAATTTGGATGCCTTTTATTTCTTTTTCTTGCCAAGTTGCTCAGGCTGGGACTTTTAATACTTTGTTGAATGGATATGGTGAGAGCATACATCCTTGTTTTGTTCCTGCTCTTAGAGAAAAAGCTTCCAGTCTTTCATCCTTGAGTATAATGTTAGCTGTGGTTTTCATATATGACCTTTATTTTGTTGAGACAATTTCTTTCTATTTCTAGTCTGTTGAGTGTCTTTTATCATGAAAGTTGATTGAATCTTGTCAGATACTTTTCCTTCATCAACTGAGATGATCATGTGAATTTTTTCTTTATTTTGTTAATGTGGTGTATTACATTGATTTTCGTATGTTGAATCATCCTTTCATTGCAGGAATAAATCCCACTTGGTTGTGTTGCATAATCCTTTTAATGTGCTGTTGAATTCTGTTTGCTAGTATTTTTTGAGGCTTTTTGCATCAGTATTTATTAGTGATATTGGTCCATAATATCTTGTAGTATCTTTGTCTGGCATCGTTATCAGGGTAATGTTGATAGGTCACTTTGTATTAATTGAAGTTGACATTCTGTTAGCAGAAAATATCTAATCTGGGTCTTCAGTTGCTCAATATTCAGTCTTAAAAATATGGGAAAACACTACAAAAAGTGTTAAGGTTTCTCATCCACTTGCTATTCAACCATTATGTGCAATGCTGAACCACCAGCAACATTGAACTCTGGGCTCCCTTTTCACATGTAGGTGGTTTCTCCCTGTGCCTCCTCCCTACTCCTTCATAGCTGACTGACCTTTGGCAAATTTAGTCACCTACTCTCAGCCATGATTCCCGCACCTGTAAAATGGGCACAGTGCACTTTATTTCATAGCACTGTAGTGAGGATTCAGTGATTTGGTGTAAACACCTATCTCCGGGCCATGGGGGTTTAGGTCCACTTCTGCTATATTTGTTCTTTTTCCTTAGTATATCTCATTAGGGTCAGAGGAAGGGCAGAGGTGCTATGGCCAGGGATTTGGGGGCAGGAGACCCACTGCTCATCTGTGCCTTTTTTCCTGCTGATTTGTGCCTGCTACCGACTTGATTATTTTGCCTGTGCTACTTCTGCCTTAGCGTCTCCATAAACACCATAAACGGTCCTCATGCAATCCCGAAGTCTCAGTAGTCTAGGATGATTCTACAGTGCTCAAGAGAACATTTTGTTACTAAAATGTAAAAACAGAAGTAGATGCAATCAGCCACATAAATTGTGAAGCCCAAGTTCCTGTTCTAGTTCTCTGGCCAAGATGGAAAAAATCATTAATTTTTCATCAGGATAAAAAGTAGAAACAAAGAAAAGCCATGATTCTATCTTTTAACTTCCTGGTACAATAATCAATGAGTTGACGGTACCTGTCACTGAACAATTAGTTATGTTACTACTCACAACTCTCCAATGTGTATAGATACATAGTGGTGACTCTCCACCTGGCTGTTCTTAATTCTCTATGAATATTGTCATTGAATTGTCATAAATACCCTATCAGATGGGAACTGCTATTATTCTCATTTTACAGGTGAGAAAACCAAGGCAAAGAAAGGGAGTGCAAGTGATAGACCCAGGATCCAGCTTGGGCAGTCTGGCTCCAGGGTCTGTGCTGTGAACCACTGCATGTACTGCTTCTTTATCCCAGTGAGCACTTCTCTTCATGATTGTTGTACTTGTTGTCATTGTCACCTTTCCCCTTTCTTTCCCCTCCCTCACATAAACCTAACTTGCAAGAAGGAGCTTAGGAGCAGAGTGGGGGAGTGAGGAGAATGTGCTAAATTCAGACTCTAAGAGCTTTGCTTTTGACCTTTCACCCTCTGTTTCCAGCCTTTGCCAGTGGCATTGTCCTGTCAGTGTGCTCTTCACACTTCTCAAAGTTCGTTGACTCCCTATCCTTTCTCAAGGGCCATGGGAAATGGCCAAGGAAGGGAACGTTGGTCCCATCTGACTTCCTTTCAACACAGAGTTGGGTGATTTGCCCAAGGTTGGAGAGCTGGTATTGGTGCCTGAGCCAGCAGTGGAGCTACTCTGATGGGTCCTGATATGCCATTTCCTTTGCCTTCAGGCTGGTGTCAGAGTGAGCATTGCTGTAAAACAAGCAGCCTGAGTATATCACACAGAATAGATTCTGGGAACTCGAAGGGGAAAAGTTATTTGAACTAGAGTTTAGAAGTTTGATATATGGTAAAACCAAATCTGATTATGAGGATGGATAAAACCAACAGAAATTTTGTTTTGTTTTTGGCTGCATTGGGTCTTTGTTGCTGTGCGTGGGCTTTCTCTAGTTGTGGCGAGCTGGGGCTACTCTTCGTTGAGGTGTGAGGGCTTCTCATTGCGGTGGCTTCTCTTGTTGTGGAGCATGGGCTCTAGGCACGCGGGCTTCAGTAGT
Organism: Aethalodelphis obliquidens; assembly: GCF_003676395.1. NCBI lineage: Eukaryota > Metazoa > Chordata > Mammalia > Artiodactyla > Delphinidae > Aethalodelphis > Aethalodelphis obliquidens. Next base: position 46,504,133 of record NW_020837952.1, on the reverse strand, counting down.
TGTGGCTCACGGGCTCAGTAGTTGTGGCGCACAGGCTTAGTTGCTCCGTGGCATGTGGGATCTTCCCGGACCAGGGCTTGAACCCGTGTCCCCTGAGTTAGCAGGCAGATTCTTAACCACTGCACCACCAGGGAAGCCCAACAACAGAAAGTTTTATATAAAGTTTAGAGTAGTGGGAGCCAGCTGAGCAAGTTATTTAATCTGTCTGTGACTAATTTCCTTCTCTGTAAAATAAAGAGAATAAAGTAATGATTTCACAGGGTTACTAGGAAGATTTGAGGAGTTAAATATATCTAAATTGTTTAGAACACTGTAGTAGATACTCAGTAAAGTGTTAGTTACTGCTGGTATATAATGAGTAGTAGATAAATAATAAAAGTTATTCCTAAAAAAAAAAAACCTACAGTTCAGGACAATCATGCTATCTGTCTCTTCCAAAAGCAGTTGCTTCTTTATATTTTGAAAGATCTCAGCATTCTTATTTTGGCAATTTTACAACTTGATTTTTTTTCATCCTCATAATTAGATCTGGTTTTATCAACCTTCTAATCCCTAGTTCCAATAATTTTTTTGCCTCTGGGTTCCCAGAATTTATTCTGTATGATACATAACTCAGGTTGCTTGTATCACAGCAATAGTCACTCTGACACCATCATCTTTGCCAAAAAGTGTTTTTCAACTTTCACATTTTTTGGTGTTGCTTGGTAGGAAGCATTGCATTTATTATCAACAGCACAGGTTTAAGAAATTACACTTTATGAAACAGAAATCTCTCTGCAGAAGCTTAACATCTGTTTGTTCAGTGACCTCAGTAGGTAACTCTGAATCCCCTTTGGTAAATTTCCTATTAAAATTCTGGCTCTTCTACGTCTAATTTGGTAGAAACAACTTTCACCCGAGGAAACTGGGCAGAAAACCTTGCCAGCATATTTAACTTCTTGTCCTTTAAGAAATTATACTTTGATTTTAGAGGTTCAACTGCTAGAGGATGAAATTATCATGGTGGAACAAGCCATAGAGATAATAAATACAGTAATTCTTCTTTGCCTATTGTGTGCTTTTGCTATTCATAAATTTTAGGGCCTTAGATATTAGATACACTTACGTAAGGCCTCACGAACGGTAATTATCTTTGGCCAAAGAAGAAACCCAACCGAATGCAAAGCTGCAGTATCGCTTGGCTTCTGACATGAGCTGATAATCAGATTTTCTTGCTTAAATCCATGGTGCTCGAACAATGCTACCCACTGTCTGTGCTTCCCGATATTACCCTTAATTAGAAAGAACAGAAACACAAATCTGAATTATTTCAAAATCTGGTTTCCATGGTCAGTGGTTTGAAGGGCTTAATTTTATTATAAATAAACCTGGCTTTATTGGCTAATGAAATCTGAAATGCGAAGCCTGGGATAGAGGGAATGTAATACTCTGATGTTTACACATCAAAATAGTCAGTGTGGGCAAAGTGTTTTGTAATAAATCATTGGATAATTGAATTATGATTCCTTTGTCCAAGTACCATCTAAACTCCAACACTAAGGAGAACCTGGAAGGAACTTTATATTTTCTTGAGAAGCAGCGTTTGTAGGCTTAATAACATATGTTCCCATAGCTGTCAAAAAGGCATTGATCTTTTATTTATTTTCTCCCCTTTTGTAATTTTTTTTCCTTTGACACACTGGGGTACATAGTTACAAGTGTGTAATTGTCGGGCTCTGCACACGTAAACATCCCTCAACGCATTAATCTTAAGTATTCACATTGGGGTTTTTTTGCCACACAGAATAATGTGTGGGCTGGTGTCTGAGTGAGGCAGATGATAAGATGGGAGATTGGTTGTATTTTTATTTATAGTCTTGTAAAAAGAGGGCTAACAACAGAGGAGGCTGCCTGACCTCATTTGAAGAACTAATTAATAAACTAAGTGGAGAAAGTAACTTTGTTCCTCTCCTGGAAACAAGCTAATTCCTAGAACCCCTGTCACATATAAGGACTTCAGATGCTATTGACAAATGTATATATTTATATATTCTGTTTTTAATATACTTTATATGTATTTATACATATATCCTATTTTACATATTATATAATCTATATCTGTCTATCTACTTATCTATCTTTCTCTACTGATTTTATGTGGATGGCGGAGCCCTAAGTATCTATGTGTTTGCCAACTGTGGCCCTGACCCCTTTTATTCTCTGTATAACATTTTTTTCTAAGACCCTATCTGTTTTTCTTTGTGAATATTATCTTTTTCATTTTAACCCTTCACCAGTATTTTCTGCACCCATTCCCTCATCACCTTTGTGCTAGGCACTTTCTCACTTAAACATTCATAGCAACAGGAATTATTCTTAAATCCTGTTTTCCAGATGAGGATATTGAAGCTTAGAGACACAGAATAATTTTCGTAGGATCACAGACACAGTAAATCGTGGAGGCAGGATTCCAAGTCAGGTATTATTGTCTTGAGTACTGTGTTACACTGTCCCGCCAAACCGTACGTCAGCTTCTTTCAGATTACTCCCTCTGTCTTCACAGAGGTTCTGTTTCATTGGCTGGGGTAGATGCCCCTCTTTCTTAAGTCACCAGGGACCAGGCTGAATGTGTCTGGGGTTCAGGCTCCCGTGACTTAAGTGACTCATTATGGAGAGAGGTATTTGCCTTGGGTGTATGGTGCTCTTGGTAAGACCCTCAGGAAGATGCCATTTAGAAGAGCGGAATGGATACTCCAGGACCATGAGATGGGTGTCCACGGTGGGGAAAATCGTCTAACCTGGACGATACAGATGAGTGAGCAGTGAGGGGTAGCTGGTTAAACATGGTAGACTTGACCACATTTACCTCCTCTCCCTCTCTCCAAGCCCTTCTCAGAATTAACAGTAGAAAAGAGCCTCCCAAATGGTATGCTGCAATTGGGCTGCAGGTAAGCAGAGATATTAATCTATTTAATTCTCTTGGTGGTGGTGCGGGGGCTGGGAGAGCTGGTAAAGGTCAGATAAGTCGCCCTTGGCCTTGAATCGCCTTATCCATTTACTCCAGTGTTTCCTACAAATGCTATATGCTTTTTTGTCTCCTGTGATTTTTAAAACAATTGGGAGCACTGCTTTAAAACAAGTGCAGTCCCCACAAGGATAAAAAACAAAGGCAAAGAGAAAAGACAATATCAAGCAAGCAATTTCAGCCACTTTTTGAAAGCTGTAAAGTTGGTTAAAAAGTGGTCGCCGAAGGAGTGATTTCCCAATGCAAGTCTACACAAGGGTCCTACAAGGAGAAGCGAGTCAATTCATTCTACCCCCAAGAAACCTGGAATCGAAGGTTTCGCATCTCTTCTAAAGCAGGGAACAGGCACAGGGCTAAAACAAGGGGCTGGTGACAGTCTGGATACAGGGCTTCATTCTTCCTTGGCTCACCCTGTAGAGTCAGGACAGGGATTCATTCTCCAGGAAATTTAAGTTAGAGAGACTCCCACCCGCAGACACTGGGCTCCAAGATGAAGCGGGATCTCCAAACAGGGGTTTCTTGAAATTTTAGGTAGCGCCCCTTTTTCCTGTTCTGTTGCCAGAGCGCCATCAGACAGGCAGCTATTTCCCAGGCTTGTATTTGGAGGAGTCTTCTCTGGAGAAACCAGAGAAAAACCCTCACATTCTGACATTCCCTCATGGGAAGAAGGGCAGGCTCACTGCCATACGCCACAGTGAAACCCAGTAGTCAGCAAGACTTCAAGTGAGTCCAGAGGTTGCAGTCAGCCTTTTAGTGCCTTACTCTTAAATATGAATGGATAGCCAAGATTGCACATAATGTTTGATGATGTTTAATTTTCAGGAGAATCTGTCTGCTGACGCAACTGTTGTTAAAACTGTTGAGTATTTTTTGGAGGCTGAAATATTGGGATACATTTATGATAAATTATTTCGCAATGTAAATTTTGCAAATGTAAATCATCCAGAGTTGATGATTTTTATAGAACAATGTTCCTAAAAATAGTTGACTCGTCATACAAATCCGTTCTCTGTAAATCTGAATTTCGTATTAAGTTCAAATTCGTACAGCGGTATTTTCATGTGCCCTCTGACATTTCTTGTAATTTGTGGAGATTTTACAAGAAACTGAAGGTGGCTTGATGATTCTCATGTAACTCACAACACTTGTAATGCCGTGGAGATCATTCGAACCCAGCTCAAAAAGGGGGGCTGGTTTCAGCTCTTTACTCTGTGTCTCACTACATACATTGAGAAGACCAGAATACCTCTTTATTTTAGTTGTAAGGGTTTGTAGTAAGTATCATACCTTTCATTTTTAGAACGAGTAAATTACCTAGGATTTTTTGGCTCAGCTGGTTAGGAAATGGTGCCAACTGAAGGCAAAGTGGGCATCATCCTCATCAGTACCATCCTTATCAGAACTGATCAGTTTTACCCAAAGTGAGATAAACCATTCCATGACCACAGACTGCATTTTGAATCCTCATATCACAAAGGCAGCTCTCTGGGAACCAGGCAGAACTGGCACAGTAGTACAGCTCGTCCAACTCAAGCTGTCTCACCAGAAAAATAATTCAAAGCCAGCAGGGGCTTGCCTTGTGTTTGTACGATGGCTGCGGCAGCCCCGGACTCTGCAATCCCTCACGGTCAAACCTTGATCCCGGACGCCCCAACGAAATCTCATTATATCCCACTGGTCCTGAACTTCAATCCCTATAGCCAATAGAATGTTAATGTGCTGACGTGTCAGACCTGAACATTTGCTTTATCCCTGCAGTTTGGGGAAGTCACTCACTTATACCATATAGATCAGGATTTTGAGTCACGTGTATTCCCAAATAGTTGTTCTTGAAAGTAGAATAGAGATATGTAGGGAAGGAAAAGTAGCAAATACCCTCCCCAGCGGTGGTGGTAATAGAGGCTGCAACACTTTGAGAAGTCAGCTTCGAGTAAGAGAAAGGGCTAAAGCTTTACACAGACCATTTGTCCCTACACCCAGTTTGTCATCAGCGCTGACCAGATCACAATTACCATCCGCAGTTTATTTATTTTTTTAATTTTATTTTATTTATTTATTTTTTTGCGGTACGTGGGCCTCTCACCACCGCGGCCTCTCCCGTTGCGGAGCACAGGCTCCGGACGCGCAGGCTCAGCGGCCGTGGCTCACGGGCCCAGCCTCTCCGTGGCACGTGGGATCTTCCTGGGGCGGGGCGCGAACCCGCGTCCCCTCCATCGGCAGGCGGACTCTCAACCACTGCGCCACCAGGGAAGCCCGTCGTCCGCAGTTTATTTTACCCTAATGCCGTGTTGACACGTGGCTCAGTGGGGAGTGATTAAGAGCAGTGATCCGGATCACACAGGGCGTCATCCCGCTCCATCCAATGGTGGGTGATACTTCATGTCGAAGAAATAGTATTTATGTTGAGACCCTTGGGGTAATATTCTAAGTGGCCACCTTCAGTCGCAATTCGAATTTCTGCTTGCTGAAACCCCATGCTTATTTCTGATTGCACGTCTTTATGCTCAGTCAAAGAATGGTCTGGATTTCAGCAAAACCAAGTTTAAAACTTTCTGCTAAATACTAAGGCTGTTGAGGAAATCCAAACCTTTCCTTTTGGTCTGCGGTGGTCCATTTCTCATCATCCTAGGAGACAAGTACTTGGATACTGGAGTTCTAATTTCTGTCCCCCTCTTCCCATGCCGTCTAATAACAGTGGCTGCTAGGTGCCCTAAAGCTGATGCTTCCCCTACAAATTGCCAAGAGAGAAAGCAAACATACCTTCATTGGCTACTGTACTTATAATGGCTCCTAAAACCAAGCAAGAAAACCACAGTGATCTTGGCAAGCAAACAATTGAAAGTCCAGGTGCTGGCAGTACGCAGAGCCCCAGAATCAACATGACTTGGGAGGAGAGGGGGTTGGAGAACAAAGAAAGGTGCTTTCATTCAGAGAAATTTATTTCTTTTAAATATTTGCTATCTGCAGTCGCTAGCACAGGAGGCCACTTGGCATTATTTCCCCACAAAGGGGAGGGCTGGGTGGTAACGAGCAGATGCTTGAGTGGCCTGTGGCGTGAGGTGCACCATCCGTCAAGAAGATCAATATTTACTGTTCTTGTATCTTTGTGGTGAAAGTTTGCTCTTCTTAAACAAAAAAAAAAAGGTGGGGATTGTGCTTTAATACATAGAGCACGGGTTTGACTTCAGGCAGTAAATCAACTGAGAGCAGCCAGGACTTCACAGGCAGGACTACTTACCCCGGTTCCCTGCCCCGTCACGCCATGTTCCGTGTTTGAAGGAGTAAGATGCATCTGGCTTATGACATTGCCAGCCTTTTCTCCGTGCATTCTTTTTCATTCCAGTTAGATCATACCTGGATGAAAGATACAATGTGACTGTAATATTGTATTCCAGACACCTGTGTTATAAAAGATACATTGATCCAGTTCAGTTTGACTCAACATGTGTTTTATGTGGTAGGAACTGAGCTAGACTCCGGGGCAACCAAGATGGAGAAGGCGGGGGTTGCCTCTTCAGATTTGGGGTGCCCCAGTGTCCCCAGTTTGTTAAACGTAGATCACAGAGAGAGCCCTGTGATATCAGGGGTGGCGGAAGGGATAAATAGATGATGGGTCATGACCAGCCTCCTATATCATGGAAAAGATTTTATATTTTATTCTTTAGATCAACGTGTGTTCTGTGTCTATAACGTATTTGTATAAACAAATCCGCTGGGAATTTTGTTAAAATCCAGATCCTGATTCAGTAGGTCTATCTAGGGCCAGCCAGAGAATCTCCTTATCTAACAAGCCCCCAGGTGATGTTAATGATAATGATACTGGTCCATGGGCATGCTTTGTATAACAAGAATCTACTTATTACGCATATCAAGCTCCTGTGAGGCTTCTTTTTTTATTGCCTTACGGGGGCCTCTCACTGTTGTGGCCTCTCCCATTGCGGAGCACAGGCTCCAGACGCGCAGGCTCAGCGGCCATGGCTCACGGGCCCAGCCGCTCCGCGGCATGTGGGATCTTCCCGGACCGGGGCACGAACCCGCGTCCCCTGCATCGGCAGGCGGACTCCCAACCACTGCACCACCAGGGAAGCCCCTGTGAGGCTTCTTAATCATGCATATTCCTTGCCCACCCCACCTCCAGCTCTTTGAATCAAAATCTGCATTTTAACCTGTTGTCCAGGTGATTTTTACGCACAGTAAAGTTTGAGAATCATCGATTAAATGATGGGAAGCCATTGGACACTATTAAGAAAGTGAGTGCCATGTTGACTAGCGTATTTATTATGTTAGGTTTTATAAAGAGAATGTGAAAAGAGAATTCCATGGAGGTGAACTTCAGCAGGGGACAGATGGAGAAGCTAAGGCAGAAGGACTCTAGAGGAGGGACCTGGTCTGGAGGACCTTCAGAGGGTGGGGTTGACAGGATTCGGCCTTGAGTGAATCTAGGGCCGAAGGGTGTGGGATGAGGCCAGAGTGAGTGACCTTTCGGGATCTGGTTTGCTGGTGTGGGGTTAGGGACGCGGGCTTTGGAGCGAAGGAGTGCCCTGAGACCTGCCTTCAGCGATGACTACTTATACAGTCTTGGTAAGTTAATTTTCCATCAGTAAAACGGGGATACTGGTTGTTGTGAGGTGGCATTAGCCCCATTTTGCAAAGGTGGAAACTGAGGACGAGAGAGGGTAGGTTGTCCTTAGCTCCTACAGATAGAGAGGAGTGGAGATTAGATTTCCACATGGGCCTTCGCGAGTCTGCAGCCCCTGCTCTGAACCATTACTTCCAAGGTCTGTCCAGGGAGGGGTACACAGAGTTTCCCCCTCACTTTACTTTCTCTCAGGGTTTTCATTTCTCTGAGCTCTTCAAAGGTGATTGTCAAAAATACGTCTCTTAAGATGAAGCAAATACAGAAAGAAAGAAAGCGCTGTCAGCAGAGAAGATAAAGTACAGGTTTCTGATCCTTCCTCAGCTGATCTCCCACCCGTGTCACTGGTGCAGCGGGCTTGGGTCATTCAGTCCCCAGCTCTCTTCCTGCCTTTTAGGAGATACATGTCCTCTTAAGCCTCAGGAACAGGTGGGGCTGGGTGAATGATACGTCTGTGGGGAATGACAGGATGAAAACCTTACCCTTTAGGGAAGGTCCTGTCCTGCACGCAGGGGTGCTTTGATCCCTTATAGACCCAACAGATGAACACCATCCTAAATACACGCACCAAACGGTACTATACATACAATAATATCCAATGTCTAAACAATAATATCTCAGCAGTCAGGGTTACACACGAACACTAATGGACAGTTGGTACTGACTACATGTTTGATGAATTGTTTTTAAATAAAATCGATCAGACTGTCCTTATTTATGACCTTATTTCATATTAATTCTTCAGTATCTTTTAATCTCTTTCTCCTCTTTATTTTTGGGTTTGGTTATTTCAGAGTGACAAACCCCAACTTGAGAGCCCCCCTTCCCCAATCTTCTGATCCCCTCCCCTTCCCTATGCCCTGGGTCCCACCCTCTGACACACTAGCTGTGCTTGGGGTGATCCTCGCCCCAGAAATCACATGGCTACACCCGCCCTGCTTTAGAGTCTTTGCTTCAGTGTCACCCTGTCCAAGGAGATAGCTCTTACTTCTGTATATAAATCAGTACAGTATCCTCGACATTTTCCCATTCCCATCACCTTGTCTTATTTTTCTACTGAGCAATAGAAAAATTACCATCTCATATATTATAGATATGCTTATTTATTTTTCTGTCACTGCTACTAGAATGTCAGTTTCATGAGGACAGAGACTTCATCTGTTGTATCCCCAGTTTCTAGAAGAATGTCCAGCATGTGGTATAATTCAATAAAAATTTGTTGAACAGGGAAGTTAATTAGCCACTTTAAATATGGGAATGATGTACATGTATAGGTAACTGGAGTCGATTCAGTTGTCTTCGGGATCATTTCATTTAAAGAATAAAGAAACAAACAAAAAAACCCTTTTAAAATATCACTCATTTAGGGAAGTGAGAATGGCAGGTAGCATGGATTATGTAAATTAAGAAATAATCCCAAGAAAGATCAGAGTTTCTAGAGAAACTCTGGAATATGTATGGGTAAAAAGCATAAAGACCTTTTTTTTTTTAGCATCTTTATTGGAGTATAATTGCTTTACAATGGTGTGTTAGTTTCTGCTTTATAACAAAGTGAATCAGTTATACATATACATATGTTCCCATATCTCTTCCCTCTTGCGTCTCCCTCCCTCACACCCTCCCTATCCCACCCCCCCATCCCACCCCTCTAGGTGGTCACAAAGCACTGAGCTGATCTCCCTGTGCTATGCGGCTGCTTCCCACTAGCTATCTACCTTACGTTTGGTAGTGTATATATGTCCACGCCACTCTCTCACTTTGTCACAGCTCACCCTTCCCCCATCCCATATCCTCAAGTCCATTCTCCAGTAGGTCTGTGTCTTTATTCCCGTCTTACCCCTAGGTTCTTCATGACCTTTTTTTTTTTTTCTTAGATTCCATATATGTGTGTTAGCATACGGTATTTGTTTTTCTCTTTCTGACTTACTTCACTCTGTATGACAGACTCTAGGTCCATCCACCTCACTACAAATAACTCAATTTCGTTTTTAAGACAAGAAAAAAAAAAAAAAAAGAAAAGAAGAGCATAATAATGGTGAAGCCTGAATCCAGCCATGCTTTGAGCCAATCCACCCCTTGGATTTATCAACTTCATAAACCAATGGATTCTCTCTTTCGTTGCTATTTTGAAACACAGTTTAAATATTCTTTTAAAAGGTCTTTTTATGGCTGAGTACATGGAATATACAATGGAATATTGTATACAATGGAATATTACTCCAGGTTGACTTAATATTATCTCCATGTTGACTTAATTCTCATTTGGGGCTTATTTTCAGAATGGATAGCAATCATGGATCCCGGGAGCTATATGATTTTTTAAAATTTTTATTTATTTATTTATTTTTGGCCATGCTGCATGGCTTGCGGGATCTTGGTTCCCCTGAACCCTGGCCCCCTGCAGTGGAAGTGCAGAGTCCTAACCACTGGACTGCCAGGGAATTCCCTGCTCTATGATTTTTAGACCTTGTAATTGCCAAAGTTAAACAAAACCCTCTCTTGCTCTGCATTTGTCTACACCTCCTATCCTATTACTCTGGCCAAACCTGAGTCTCATGTTCGTTCCTGAAACAATCAGGATGTCTGGGAGAACAAAGCATACCAGTCAACCCCTGCATTTAACCCTGACAGCTGCGTTTAACTTCCACAGAATATTTGTTTGTGTGTGTATCTGTGTGTGTACGTGTATATCTGTGTGTGTGTGTGTGTGTGTGTGTGTGTGTGTGTATGTGGTGGGGGAGGATAGGAGGGATGGATTCCCAAAACAAGTTGATATAGAGCAAGCAAAGAGTGTCATTTGTGCCAAACCAAAATGATGTGTGGTAGCAATAGTTATATTTTATACAATGCTGGCACCATAGATTATGAGGACAACCTCGCATAATTTCCCTGACCTGAAAGGGTAAATGAATGTCTACTTTTCTACCTAAGAGAAAATAAAGTTTTTAGGGTAATTGGTAAAGTAGATAACCACTACGCTTTTGTTTAGATGATTTATTATTTTAGGATGTATTTTTTTATTTACTTGTATTTTAATAAAGCTTGTCACATATGTAGATATCAGAGCCATTGAAAGGTTATGTTGGTTTTATGATAGTTTCAAAGCCCTGGGGTAATGCAATTTTAATGCGGCTTTTTGAGAACCACATTGTGGTACCCACTCAAACTCTTCTTTCTTTACAAAAATTAAGAAACGAAGAGGGGGTAATACATTCACCTGATTCAAAACCCTGAAATATAAAGAGGTAAACAGTGGAAAGTCTTGTTCCCACTTCTGCCCCAGTCCGCCTCATTCCCCTTCTTCCCACAGGAAAGCACTTTTTCTGGTTTCATGGGAATGCTTCCACATTTTCTCTGAGCAAATCCAAGGGTGTATATGAACAAATATAAGTGTGCAGGTGAGCAGAAGCATTGCACACTTTGCTGTCTTCACTTAGTGCCATGACTTGGAGCTCTGACCGTAGCATTACATGGAGAGCTTCCTCATTCATTTTTCTTACAAGTTCAGAGTAGTATATTTTATGGATATAGCTTAATTTATTTAGCCAGTTTCCTTTATTTATTTATTTAAAAAACCTTTCCATGTGATGAGAACTTTTTTTTTTGATGTGGACCATTTTTAAAGTCTATTGAATTTGTTACAATTTTGTTACAATTTGTTACAATTTGCTTCCATTTTATGTTCTTTTTAAAATTAATTTATTTTATTTATTTATTTTTGGCTGCATTGGGTCTTCGTTGCTACACGTGGGCTTTCTCTAGTTGCGGTGAGCGGCGGCTACTCTTCGTTGCGGTGTGCGGGCTTCTCATTGCTGTGGCTTCTTTTGCTGCGGAGCACGGGCTCTAGGCACGTGGGCTTCAGTAGTTGTGGCTCGCGGGCCCTAGAGCGCAGACTCAGTAGTTGTGGTGCACAGGCTTAGTTGCTCTGTGGCATGTGGGATCTTCCTGGACCAGGGATCGAACCCGTGTCCCCTGCATTGGCAGGCGGATTCTTAACCATTGCACTACCAGGGAAGACCCCAATTTTATGTTTTCATTTTTTGGCCACGAGGCATGTGGCTTCCTAGCTCCCCCGCCAGGAATCGAACCTTCACCCCCTGCTTTGGAAGGTGAAGTCTTAACCACTGGACCGCCAGGGAAGTCCCAGCCAGCTTCCTTTAATGGATACTAGTGACTCCTCAGAAAGAATCAATGACATAGGTAGAATTTCACGGTTTAGAGCTTTGAATGCTCCTACTAAAAATTGTTAAAAATTTTGACCCAGTCCACTTTTGTCAGTTTAATAGGAAAAGAGTAATTTAGGCTTAGTTCCAGTCAGCTGATGTAATTCAATAAAAGTAAATGCCAACCTCTTAATTCTTTTCAAAATACAATGGAGGAACAGAGAAAATAATTTGCCACTATCAGGATCTGAAAAATGTATGGCTTCAAGGTTCAGTATACCAGGACCTTGAGAGGTGGGAGTGCGGGTTTCACTTTGAAGAGTGTCATGGTTTATTAGTACGTGGATTGCTCTGATAGCTCTAAATTCCTTGTCCTGTGGATATTTACCTTAAATTTGGGAACACAAAGCCCTTAGGCATGCTGGGATTGAGGGGGCACGGACGTGCTGTCCAGAGATGAGGGGCTCACTTTCTGTAGGTAGGACAGAGGAGTTTTGGTTCTGGGAGTCATGTCTGGATAGGAACGGAGGGAGCCCTGGCAGTAGCAAGAAGTGGGGTGGTTAGGGGTAGACACTGGGAGAAGAGCCCAGCTAGTTTGGTTTGGTTGCTAAGCAACAGGAACAATTGCCTATTTATTTATTTATTTATGGAGTGATGTAATTCACTTGTACCTAGCAGCAGTCAGAGACAGTGACTGAGGGGGCAAGACTGCTAATAGGGAAACCACTTCTGAGGCTATTACATCGAAGTAGAAAACAATTAAGGGCAGAAACATGGCAGAGAAGATAGAGGAAAGGGGAAAGAGATATTTAAGAGGTAACATCATGAGTTGTGGTCATGAGTTACAGGGGAGGACTGAGGGAGAGGGCCAAGTTGAAGAGAATTAATGAGTGCAGTAAGTCACGGGTCCCCGGGGCTGTGGACTGCTACCGGTCCGCTGCCTGTTAGGAACCAGGCCGCACAGCAGGAGGTGAGTGGCGAGAGGATGCAGCTTCATCTGCCGCCCCGCGTCTCTCCCCATCGCTCTCATTACCGCCTGAACCATCCCTCCCCCCGCCACCCCCCGAAGTCCGTGGAAAAATGGTCTTCCACGAAGCCAGTCCCCGGTTCCAAAAAGGTTGGGGGCCGCTGCACTGTCATTCCACAAAGGATGGCTGAGCACCCAGTTAGTGACTGGCACTATACTAGTCTCTGGAGACACAAAAGTGAACAAGACAGACAGGGTTCCTGCTCTCTTGGGATGTCCCTTTTGAGGAAGGCAACAGTTAATAAGTAAAGAAATAAATAAACCAGATTATTATGGATTTTAATAAAACCTATGAAGAAACTATGTGGCTGGATTGCCATGTGCCCCTTCACAGTCAGCTGCCCCTCCACCCCAACCCCTGACAATCACTGGTTTGTTTTATGCCTCTAAACTTCTGCCTTTTCTAAAATGTCACATACTCATTTGTCATAGTGGTTACAAATCTGTATGTGTTTGAGAAAACTCATAGAGCTGGACACTAAAAAGCTTGCATTTTATTCAGTATAAATTATACCTCAATAAACCTGACACTAAAAAAGCTTATATCCAAAAATTTTAAAAATAAAAAGACAAGAAAAATAATGGATTAATGAATGAGAGTAATCCAGGGAGGGCAGAGGGTTGGAGGCTATTTGATATGGAGGTCGGGGAAGATGCCTTTGTATATATCTATATATATATATCTATATGTGTAGACAAGTGTGGCCAGAGTATCATTAATAAATAAGAGAGTGGTGTGAATTGAGATTAAGAGGCAAGCGGGGTCTAGATTATGGAGAGCATTCTAGGTCACAACAGAGAATTTTGCATTTTATCTTAAATGCAGTGGGAGGCCATCAGAGGTTTTAGGTGGTGCTATACCATCTTCTGATTTACTTTTATGAAGGATCACTATGTTGTCGTTTGGATACTTAATTATAGAGGGAACAAATGAGGAAGCAGGGAGACCAATTAAGAGACTACAGAAAAAGTCCAAGTGAAAGATGAAAAAGAACCAGCTGATAGTAATGACAGTAAAGACGGAAATGAGTGGGTGGAAGTTAGAACTAAACTTTAGATGGACAAAACCAATATGCCTTGCTAATCGTTATTGTATGGGGATAAGGGAAAGATAGGAATCCAGGATGATTCTTGGTTTTTGGCTTGAACCAACTGGATGATGATACTGCCATTTAGTGGATTGGGGAATTATTCAGAGAGGACTAGTTTTAGAGAGGAAAGTCAAGAGTAGAATAAGACTCTGTTTTCCCAATGGACTCAGTCACAAAGCTTGGGAGCTTTTTAAAGATTGCCATCTTGGTCAGGCTAGCCCAGCTGCTCTCATCTTTGAAATGGCTTCTCCCAAATGCTGCCTCTTGACCCACTGTTTCTTGAATAAGTCTAACAATCTCACATCCCTAGGATCTTTCTGGTTTCTATTCTTATGTCTTGACTGAGAAAAATACCATAACATTGCAAAAATGGCCACAATAATTCATTGCATCTTTGGAGGTAACCAACCCCTTTGAAATGTGTATTTTCAATCCTCCTATCAAGAAGTAGAGTTTATTTCTCCACTCCTTGAATCTGTGCGTGGCCACATGACTTGTTTTGGCCACGTGGAACATTAGAAAATATGACGTAAATAGAGAATGGAAAAGTGCTCGTGCATAGGGCTTGCCCTCTCTCACTGCGGGAAACTCTTCATGCTATGAATGAGCCCAGGCTATCCTACTGGGTGATGAGAAACATGAGGTGGTCACGCCAGCTGACAGCAGACATGTGAGTGAGACCCCTCTAGACTAACTAGTCTGCCAGTTGTTAGACATGTGAGCGTGGTCATCTTAAAGTATCCAGCTCGAGCTGAGCTGGCTCAGTCCAGAAGAATTGCCCAGGTGACCCACAGAACCATGGGAAATAATACACGTTTTTGCAAGCCGGTAAGTTTTGGAATTGTTTATTATACAGCAAAAGCTAACTGATCCATGACCCAAAATTTTAGGGGTGGTTAGCAATCTCAGACTTACTTCTGTCTAAGTTTAGTCCATGGATAAGATCACCTGATCTTATCTGCAAATGGATTGTGGAATAAATACAGCACCTAGCCAAACTGGCCAGTGAAAGAGGTTGAAGCTGATTCACAAAAGAAAGAAACTTGCTGGAGTTTTTGGTCATGATTGACTCCATATTGCTCCATTATCAGTGGAGCATCAGCCTTTGCTTTTTCATTTCTGACTGTAATCATGCGGTCAGATGCCAGGCCCAGTATGATGGCAGTGGTCAAAGAAGGGGTTTTTGGAGACTCGACTGGCTCTTGAGCAACTGGGATCTTGCCTTCAGCAGACAGGTGGAATGTCCCTCTTGAAACATGCCTAACCCTTCAGTTAAAAGGAACAAATATACCTTTAGTTAAACTAACAAGGAGGGATTAGTTTGCTATTTTTGCTTTAAATAAACCAAACTCAAGTGGCATGAGGAGAAGAGAAACTGGAATATTATAAAGCTAAACCAAATTTCTTATCAGCTGAGCAGAGGTTAGCAAAGGAGACCATCTGTGCAATGGACCTGAGCAGATACAGACATTGAAGTGGGTGTGTATATAGAGGTTTTATTTGTTTGTGACTTAAAATAGAGGTTTTAGAATAGAGGTTTGAGCTTGAGGAAAAGGTTATGGAGTCATTCGGGGGTTGTAAGGAAGTCTTGGGAGTGGATGAGATGATCAAGAGAGGGGAAAAGAAAGGGCTGAGACTGGAACTCAAAGGAAAACTATTTTTTTAATGGGTATATATATATATATATATTTAAAAATATTTATTTAGTTGCACCAGGTCTTAGTTGTGACAGGTGGGCTCCTTGGTTGAAGCTTGCGGGCTCCTTAGTTGTGGCATGCGAACTCCTAGTGGTGGCATGCATGTGGGATCTAGTTCAGTGACCAGGGATCGAACCCGGCCCCCCTGCATTGGGAGCGTGGAGTCTTATCCACTGCGCCATAAGGGAAGTCCCAGGAATACTATTAAAGGGGCATGAAAGGGAAGGAAACTGAGAAGGCACGTGAGCTAGGAAGGGGAGAAAGAGGCAGGAGCTGACAACTGTGGTGAGAAGTGCTCAGTCTGCAGGCAGAGTTTTGAGTCTGAATTCCAGGCTAACCATCGACGAGTGGTGTGACCTCAGCCCAGCTACGCATCCTCTCTTCTCCTTCATTTTCCTAAATTAAAATGGGGACAATCACATGTCTAACTCCTAGAGTTCATTGTGGGGAATAAGTGTCACAAAATAAAGTTCTTGGAGTGGTGCCTGTCCCCCATCAAATGGCGAATAGCCATTAGCATTACTGTTAGCAACATTCAAAGGAGGTCACGGGTTTTAAAAGGAGGGAGAGTCCAGTTGGCATAAAATAGTAAAGAAAGACAAAATAAGAAAGAGAAACTAGAATGCTCATTTGATTTAACAACTAGGATGATTTGGTAACATTAGCAAAAGGAGTTTTTCAAGAGTCATAGAGCTCAAACTAGGCTGCTGAGACTCAAGGAGGTAAGAGGATGTGAGGCCCTGGCACCGTCATCCGCTGTGTGACTTTAGACAAGCTGCTTAACCTCTCTGGATCAGTCTCCTGAGCTATAAAGCAAGAGAAGGAGGAGACTGGATGATCTATTCTCTATTTTTAAATATCTTTCAGTCAACCCATGAGAACCTGGAGGGTCAATCAGCAGGATGTTATAGAAATGATTTTTTTTTTAATGTTTTCAGAGAGGAGGGTTGATGACCAGCCAAAATTTATGGCCTCCCACTTCTCATTTTCCTTGGTGCTGCTCCTTTCAGAGCCGGAGACATATACCAGTACAGACGTAAATGCAGACAAGAAAATGTGTATGTACATGTGCACACACACATACACACGCAAACACGAGTCATGCTGTCCAGAGGCCCCTGTGATAAGACTGCATGTAAGCAGATGGTGCCACAGACCACAGATTCAGCCACCACTTGCTAAAAACCTACCATGTTCTGGGTGTTGTTCTTCTAGGTATTGGGGGGGCATGCAGACAAATCTGTCAATGTGATTGTCCTTAAAGATATTTTAAGTTCATAGGGGGATTGGGAATTTATCAAAGGACGAGGTAGCTGGCTGGTAATGAGTTCTATGACACAGTTCAACAAATACTTATTAAATGCCAACTGTGCACCAAGCACTGCACTGAGGACTGGGGACAGCAGTAAGAAAAGTCGGGGAGGGCTTCCCTGGTGGCGCAGTGGTTAAGAGTCCGCCTGCCGATGCAGGGGACGCGGGTTCGTGCCCCGGTCCGGGAAGATCCCACAAGCCGCGGAGCGGCTGGGCCCGTGAGCCATGGCCACTGAGCCTGTGCGTCCGGAGCCTGTGCTCCACAATGGGAGAGGCCACAACAGTGAGAGGCCCGCGTACCGCAAAAAAAGTAAAAGAAAAGTCAGGGGAGTGTAAAATTATTTCTAACAGGAAGACCTCATGAACTTTCAGCTTCTTTATGAACTGCAGGGACCGAGAGCGGCCCAGTGACCTTGGCATTCACCTTGGGAGGTCTCCCCCTGCTGACCTCAGTCCTTGCAGTAGGGTTAGGGATCATGGCCTGGAGAACTATGAGATGGGCCTGGAAGGCGAGAGGGAGAGCTGGGATCTTGTTCTCCTGCACTCGCCCAACTTCACTTGCAAGCCACAGTTCTCTCTTTCTAGAACTGAGAGTCACCTGCTTCCCCGGTCCGTAAACGTGCCCCGGGAAGGTTTCCGTGATTGCTACCCCTCACCACCATTCTGCTGGCACTGGTAGAGCCTCAGCACAGTCCACTGGCTGGAAAAGTCTCACCAAGGTCGGAGACCCCTGTAGTATAGACCCCAGAGGCTTCCTGGAGAAGACTCCCTTTTGCTCCTCCCAAGTACAGTTAGAAGAGATGAAATGGCTTCAAAACGTCTTAGTTTGCTCAGACATACCTCATGTCGGTTTTCACAATTACCTTACAGCCAACTGAAGGTGGGGGAAGCCTGATTGGGCCTTGCCTGGATGACTTACCATTTCCCTGAGGCTTTCTTGCTCTTTTCTTTGCCATTTTCAAAGACTCTTATTCCTTTCACACTAGAACTTGTGAGAAAACTCTTGGATTCTGGCAGGAGTCTTTCAAGCTACTTACCCTCGTGAAGGAATGGTGGTTCCCATTGGAACCTTAAATGCTTCTGTGCTGTTCTCGCTACTGTCTTGCAAAGAGCTTGGGGTGGAATCTGCCATCCACCCAGGCCTTGGTGAAAACCACTTTTCATGGGTTGACAGAAATCTGCACTGGGGGGCAGGGGGACAATTTCCAGTTGTTTGGCTTTTGGAGGGAAATGATACAAACACAAACCCGGGGTTTAGTTCTTGGGAAATTCAGGAAGCGTCTCCCAGAAGCGGTGGGGGAAGAAGGATGTTTGTCAAAGTGCCTGTGCTCCCCTGTCCTCACATAAATGAACTTTCTCCTTTGTTCCTACTGGACTCTTAAGAATACAGCTCTAGCGCAAAGCCAAGGAGGCACTGGCAAGCGAAAGCAACAGTGTTTTCTAATCTCCCTGGATCGAAACCAGGCAAGTTTGGGTTCTGTAAAGAATCTTCCTTAGCATGCTGGATTAATCAAATAGATTAATACGACACAGTCGTCTTTACTCAGTGTGCCTCCTAGCCTTTGTACTTGCCACCCTCCCGACCCCCCCTTTTTAAAGTCTATGGAACTCTGAGGGAACAAAAGGACCAGCATTTTCTATGAGTGCCACAGCCCTTGGCCCCTTGGCCTAGCCCCTCTGGAAGGTAGGCTCCCGGAATCTCTCAGTGTGCAAAGCTCTTGTTTGTACCCCTGTGTCTTGGGGAAAACTCACAGTGTCTTTTGGACCCTACATTCTGCGTGCTTTGCTGTGAGTGAAAAGTAGCCCGTTGCTGTCCTTTACATGTAAACCACAGCAAAGACTAAATGAAAGCCAACTAGTACATGTTGAGGGGTGTTAGATAAGGGCCTTGGTTAGAGAGATACGCGTATGTTGGTCTCAACTCTTTTTGGCCTGTTTAACTTTCATAAACCTTCACGTCCCTGTTTTCTGGGATGAGATCAATCTGCCTATGTCTGATTCAACAAAAGCCATAACTAAGCTTCATTGAACTTATCTGCCTGACATTGATTTAACACTTCACCTGAAGTCCTCATTTCATCCTCATAGGACCCTTATGGGGGCAGTGGTGTTATCGTTTCCATTTTCTGACAGAGGAGCTGGCATCAGGGATGCTTAGTATCTGGACCAGGGCTTATGCCACTGTTCGGTGGAGGTGCTGAAACAGCTCAGTCCTGGCACTCTGCAGAGCCTGGGATCCTAACCTTTGCTGCTGTTTCTTCTTCCTGGCCTAAAGCCAGGAAGTTTAAGTTTAAGTTTAAGCCAAGTTTAAGTTTTCTTAACCTTTTTTTTTTTTTTTTTTTTTTTGCGGTTCGCGGGCCTCTCACTTTTGTGGCCTCTCCCGTTGCGGAGCACAGGCTCCGGACGCTTAGACTCAGCGGCCATGGCTCACGGGCCCAGCCGCTCCACGGCATGTGGGATCCTCCCGGACCGGGGCACGAACCCGTGTCCCCTGCGTCAGCAGGCGGACTCTCAACCACTGCGCCACCAGGGAAGCCCCAGTTTTCTTAACCTATTTAAACCATGCCTTCAGCGATGAGGTAGATACTTCTAGGCTGTGTTTTAAGTTTCTTAATGAATTGTGCCTTCTTCAAAGTGAGGAAATAAAATGGCAGTGTCCTTTCTCAGCCCACAGTGCATAGTTCTTATCATTCATAAGTTGGAAAACCCTGATTGAAACCTTGTAGGACAAACCAACATAGAGGGAGAAATGCATGAAGGACAAGGGAGTGGCTAGTAAGGGGAGAAAAAGCAACGTCGTGAAATGCACCAACGTGTACAGACACTTTGGCATCTTGTCCTTATCTGTCTGAGTGTCACTGTGATGGGGGGAAGGGACTCATTTTTGTCTTTGGTCATCTCTCTTCTGCGCGCCATCCTTCTCCCTCACCTTCCCTCCAGGGTGAGCATCTTTTCTTTTGCCTCTGCCCACTTGGTCTCATCTTCAGACTGACCAGCAAGGAAGATTCTGCCCTCCCTAGTGAGCTCCTTGGCCTTGATATCAGAGAAGGGTAATAGGGGAGCGAAGAAGCAGAAAAAAAATGAAGAACCCAAAAAGTATGCAGAGCGAGAGTAGAAGAAAAATAATAATGTCAATGGGGGCAAAGGGCAAAGGGTGAGGGAGCCTGTGGTGCCAACCGGGGTGAAGGAGAGCTCTTGGGGGCTTGTTGGGGGGCGGTACATGGGGAGAAATGGGGGACTACTGTTATATAGGAGAGAGTGGGAGGGGGAGAGGAAGAAGGAGAAGGGGGAGGGCGGGGGAGAAAAGGAGGAAGGGAGTTGGAGAAAGAGGCTTCCAAGAAATTTGTTGTGTGTGTGAATCTAAACCCCGTCACTAAAATACGTGGGACATGCCGGTTGTTTGTCTTTGGACATATATGGGATCTATTTATTCCCTTTTTGTCCATAACGATGTTTGCAGAGTGCCTACTCTGTGCAAACCTGTAGTGAACAAGACACAGTCCCTGCCCTTTAAAGCTTCCAGGGGAGGAAGCAGAAAAGAAACCACTAAACATAGAACCACATCATTACAGATTGTGAAAAGAACTATAAAGGAGGTAAAGTTGGAGCAACTCCCTGCAAAAGCGACAGTTAAATCAGGATCGGAAACATAAGAAGGACCTAGTTATACGAAAGAGCTCTGGGAAGAAGAGTAGATACTTGCTAAGACCCTTGCAAATGAAACTTCTGAAAACTCAAGATAAAATCGAGATATTCTGTTAGTTACCCTTAAGTGGCTGGTGTAAATTTTAAAAAGTGAAGATTTAGTGTTTCCAGGGCAGGGAAAAAATATGATTGGAGAATTACATAGCGATAACTGGTTACATTAGTAGGATCCGGAAGGAAGTATTTGGCACACTTACAAGGATCTCACAGAAAATAATTTAGTAAAGGGACAATACACAGAGATGGGCAGGGTTTCGGTTCTGTAAGGTGAGGCACACAGGACTTGCGATAAGCATGATGGGAGCCCGTGACTATTCCTAGGTGTTGTCACCAGCTCCTGGTGGAAGTCGGAGCCGTCTACTGACAGGAATTACAACACAGAAGAACGTGCTTGAACAGTGGTGAGACAAGGAGGGAGAATTAGACTCCCTTCTCTTTCTGTCTTCCAGCGCTTTAGTCTCTCAGTGCCTCCCGTGATCCAGACCCATCTGGGAGCCAAAGGGAGAGGAAGACCAGGTAGCGCATTCAGTGGAGACAAGGCTTCTGGGCACAGATGTTGCCAGAGAAGAGAAGAGAGTAGGAGGAACAGTGGCAAACGGAGAATAACCAGCACCCTGTGTGTTGACTCAGGAGTGAGGCAGTCTGTTTTCACTATTAATCAGCTGTGGGACTTCGGGGAAGTCACCTGTATCCTTTGGACTAAAATGTACTTCTCTGTTACGTAAAGGCACGCAATTAGATAACTTGAATGTTATCTTTCAACTCTATGCAGTGTTCTCTGTAGAAGTTCTGTGTCGATGCTGCTGGTACATGCCATCTGGGTTTCAGTTATTCCAGAACTGAAGTATTTAAGGCTTAAATACTCCCAGACTACAGTAACTATTCTCTTACAACCCCCAAATTAATTGAGCCTCTACTTTCTCCAGGTTCACCAATGTTCTCTGTCTCCTTTGTAGAACATTCTGACACCCACAGCGTATTGCTCACGTGCTACTCTTCACTTTACCCATCCAATCCTATCACCATCGAGTACCGTTTGCCAAGTTGCCTATTCTCTACCCTGTTGATGCCAGTTGTACGTGTATTATGATTATATAACAATTAAATCTTATATTAAGGCAAAGAGTTGTTTCTTTAAAAACTAAGTGCTTCAGAAATACAGTAGTTTTAAGTGAGGCTTAAAATTATTAATAGTTGTAAGAATTTAGGAGGAAATTACTAAATCTAGAATGAATTTGAATTCAGATCATTTTGGAAGCATCCCACTGTACTTCAGGAGTTGGAAACCAGAAACTGCAGGTAGGTGACTGCAGACATGTATTGTGAATGCAACGTATGCAAGAAAGGAAAGTCGGGCTTCCCTGGTGGCGCAGTGGTTGAGAGTCCGCCTGCCAATGTAGGGGACATGGGTTCGTGCCCCGGTCTGGGAAGATCCCACGTGCCGCAGAGCGGCTGGGCCCGTGAGCCATGGCCGCTGAGCCTGCGTGTCCGGAGCCTGTGCTCCGCAACGGTAGAGGCCACAACAGTGAGAGGCCCGCGTACCGCAAAAAAAAAAAGAAAGGAAAGTCGACACTCTGTCAGCTCTTAGGCCCATGCTCAAAGAAAAGGCCTTGGCCCTACATCAAAAGTTTGGTTAAAAATGTGCAGACGTATGTTTTACATTAAAAAAAAAAAAAACTTAAGATAAAGGAAGAATATTTTGATTCCTTGCCTTTTTTTGATTAACTGACCATTTGTTGGACATAATCAAATCGTGTAAGAAGGCTTATACTATTCTTGATCTTTCACATGTTTTTCTTCTACAAGAAGTAACGGCTGCTAAGCTTGCTTCATAACCCACTAAAAACAGCATCGTGTGCGTTAAGACTCCATAGCCTGTTAGGTAGTTAATAACTTCTGAGTCTGAGCTAGTATCTTGTTACATTAAACCTAAACCATTTTCTTTGGCACTAATGCATTATGTCTTAAGATTGTGAATCTGTGCTTATCCAAGAAATGCTGGGTGGCCTCGAGGTACAAGTTACTTATTCCTCAAAAACTTCTACGAAATGGAATGACATTTGCTATTGAACAACTTGCTGCTGTTATCACCTGAGTTGAAATTCTCTGGCTTCCTTGACGGACATGTGCTTTTAAAAAGAACTCTTTTGAGGAATAGTCCTTAATTTATTTTCAGTGTGTATGAGAACTAAAGTCCTTTGTTTGATACCTGGTAGCTCATTTGGAGACATACCTTTGCTTTGTCATGCCATTTGTCACTTCAGATGTCAAATACACTCTGCTATCTCCCTTGGAAGTTAATAGATGTTAGAAGATCTCTAAGACCTGTCTTTCCACAATGTAGACAATTGGAGATGATTGATGTAAAACTGGGTTTAATAGGGGACTGGAAGGGAGAGGGAGAATGTGGGAGAAGGAAAGAGCTGTGGGTAGTTCAGAAATCACAGTTATTGCTATTTATGGTTTTCTAAGAAACCCCATGTTCTGCAAAGTCATGTACAAAAATGGAAAAAATAATGTTGGTCTGATCACTCAAAGCATATGCAACTTTGAAAAGTTACAAAAATAGTAACAATC
Organism: Aethalodelphis obliquidens; assembly: GCF_003676395.1. Lineage (NCBI taxonomy): Eukaryota > Metazoa > Chordata > Mammalia > Artiodactyla > Delphinidae > Aethalodelphis > Aethalodelphis obliquidens. The sequence goes on along the minus strand of NW_020837952.1, from coordinate 46,480,922 downwards.
CTAACAAAAATAGTGATGCTGTTAAAAGGATGTGTTGAATTCTTGATAAAGAACTAGAGCAGTAAATACAACTTTTTAAAAACCTTTTAACTTTTGTTTATTGTATTCCCAAAATACAGCAAATGACTTAAATGGCCAAAGAGTACAAAAAACATTTATTAAAAAAAAAGCAAGTCTCCAGACCCACCAGCAAGGTAGTCCCTTTTAACAGCTTTTTATGTCATTTTTACAGTTTTTTTTTATGAAAAGCAAGCATAATTTTTAGCTTTTCTCTCCTTTTCTAATGCAAAAGAGAGTATATTGCACAAAGTGTCTGCATCTTGCATTTTTCAGTTAATGATCTATCTTGAAGATCTTTCCACATCAGTACATACCCTTTTTATTGCTAAATATAGCTTTTAAAAAAATCGTAAGGTAGTTTAATGTAGAGAAATATAAGGAAGTGTCGAGGCTGCTAGGTTTTTTAGGCAGGGGCAGATGCATAAAGATTTGGGAGATTTGCGCAATTAGCTTTGTAGGACCGAGCTGTTGGTCAGACTGAGTAAGAAGTGTGTGATGGTGGATCCTCTGTGTTCAGCTATATCCTTGCTGTGTTCAGCTATATCCTTGCTGTGTTCAGCTATATCCTAACATAGCTGAAGTTGTATTCGGCTGCTCTTAGCGATGATTCAAACATGAACACCCTGGGAAAATTAGGTATGAAAAAATGTGAGTTTCAAACGACTGCATTATATTGACCTCATCCCTTATTTACCAATGACAAGTGAGCTAATTTGCTTTACAGAAACGCACATTGCAACAGGCCCTATTTGAAGAATTCGAGGGATATTTAAATGTTTACCACGATCCATCTGCTTCATAGATTATGCTTTTCAGGGTGAAATTAATTTCTTATTCTACAAGGGATTAATAGCAAAATAGTGTTATTACATTTTTTGGCCAACGTACATATTGGAGAATTCTTCACATAAGAGCAGGGGCTGTAAGCTACATCTGGTGGGCGACAATTGATTCCAGTATTGGAAAGATTAGATAGAAGAACTAACAGGTAACATTTATCAAACATTTAATGGTGTCATTAACTCTGCTCAGCGCTTTGATAGGTTATTTCCTTTAAAGAGCACACATCTAGTCGCACAACACACAACTGCAGAGCTAACTTTTCAAACTGGAGTTTGATCTCAAAACCTTCTCTCAACCAAACACTATACTACTACCTTCAGCAAATGTGGCACACGATGTGCTCGACCATTCTTTACAGCCCCCAAAGACACTTAGCTTTTCAGAAGGATGTGACCAAGAAGGCTTTATTCAAAATCCACAGTTTTCACATCTGGCAAGTCTTGCCCATCTTGAGATCAATGATGCATTTATTTATCTTTTCTTTTAAAGGTAGGTACTAATCTCTTTGTAACTTTTCCTCCCACCATAACATGGGGATAATAATAGGGTCATTATCTTAGGGCTACCTTTAATATTTTCAAAAATATTCTTCGATCCGTATTTGTATGTTCAGAAAATTTATGAAAAAAATGTATTTTGACTCCTTCCTTTAGAAACAAGGAATTTAGCAAGCTATCTTACTCACAGCGCCCTTAACTTCCCAATCTTTGCTTATGTAATTTAGAATTTGGGATGTTGTTTTTAGTAAATATTTAATTTAATTAATCATAAATCAATTGACTTTAATTATTTAGCTCCTTTCATGTATTGGAATCACATTATTTACAACAATCATTTCAGGCTAATCTATGTTTAAGTTTTTTCTGCGTTCACCACCAGCCTTTAATCGTTTTTTTAAAATAATTAATTATTTTTTGGCTGCGTTGGGTCTTTGTTGCTGCGCGCAGGCTTTCTCTAGTTGCGGCGAGCGGGGTCTACTCTTCGTTGCAGTGCATGGGCTTCTCATTGGGGTGGCTTCTCTTGTTGTGGAGCACAGGCTCTAGGCGCGGTGGGTTTCAGTAGCTGCGGCACGTGGGCTCAGTACTTGTGGTTCACGGGCTTAGTTGCTCTAGGGCATGTGGGATCTTCCTGGACCAGAAATCGAACCTGTGTACCCTGCATTGGCAGGTGGATTCTTAACCACTGCACCACCAGGGAAGTCCCCAGCCTTTAATCCTGATTAATCTTTCAGTTTATTAAGGACATTTTAAAGTAAAATTTTAAAGAAACACGTTTACTTGGTATATTTTCTGATCCCTTGCATATCTTAAGACAGCATTTTTCTATTGTCTTCCCACGTGAATGAAAACTTAACTAGAAGTAAAATTACTTGGTGTTTATAGACGTTGGCTCATTGTCATTGGTATTTAAAATTGTATAAAAAGAAGCAGATGCCAACTTTATTTATATACAGAGGTGGACATCCTTTCTTTTTCTACCTAAATACTTGCATGATTTTTCTTTATCCTTGAAAGGAAAACCAAAATTTTCTATTATAAACCTATGTAACACCCTTTCAAATTAATTTTACTTAAAATACAGTGAATGCTTTGGTGTGAATCATCAGGATATTTTCATCCCCTATCATTTTTCTTAAATTATATCTTTGCTATTGCTTGAATTTCAATTGTTCTCTTTGTTTTTATCTGGACACTCCTGTATTTCTTAGGTTTAATTTGTTTTTACTTGTCCGTATCCTCCCTATTTTCTACTCTCTGTTGGTTTTCATTTCTTCGTCCATTTTTTTTTTTTCTTTTCTTGAGAATGGGTGAACTTCTCACATTTGCCCGGCATATCAGGGTTCTTTCAAATATGACTAAGAGAAGCCATGCCCAGTGTGGGGACCGTGCCCGCAAGTTAGTTTCCTTCATGTGAGCAAAGTAGCCTCACGTTCCATAAGAGCAGTCTATCTGTGTGTTGTCACCTTCACGAGCAGACTCTTCGCAGAAGTCCCCAGCAGACTTCCCCTCAGGTTTCATTGAGTTTACCTAAGTTACATGCCCTCCCCTAAACCAGTCGTGGTAAAAGGAATGCGGTTCTCATTCACAGGGATTTCCCCCTTAACTGAGAATTGGGCTACTTCTCTGAGCTGTGGATGCTTGAACAAATGGTGGCTTCTGTTTGCAGAAAATATAGTTTCTATTTGTACCAACAGTGTCTGCTGCATCTTCCTTACTGTTGATTTGATTTTCTTGCAGTGTTGCTTATTTTATTTACTCATGCAAAGAAGATCTTGATATTGCTATCGGACATTTAATTTCCGTGGAATTGTTCCTTATCTCACCCTGCTCTGTTTCGTCTCTGCTTATTGGTCTTTGCTGGTCATCCTGGTGTTTTTCAGTCCTCTAATGCTCTTGTCCTTTCATCTTATCCTGTTCTTTTGCAGGTTCCTTTTTGGTAAAGCTATGTCTTATATCCCGTTAAGGATGCCAAACTCTGTTTTCTAAAAGTCCCAAAATAATTGTTTGCAGGAGGTTCTTCTGAGCTTTCAGGATGAGGCACTCTCTTCCTCATTTTGCTCTCTGTAACTACATATCCGTTTATACACAGCATTATACAAGTTCATATTTGTCGTCTTTGAGTGAGCAGTAGTAGTGTCTTTTCCTTGGGGCTTTCTAGAAAACACAGCAGTCATTTGTCTCTCTTCATTATCTACTTGGAAGTTACTTGATCCTTTTCAGGACTGATGCTGGAAAGTAGGTCGATGGGTACAGGGCCAGACCTGCTCCCAGGGAATAACCTACATCCTAATCCCAACCCTAACCCTAACCCTACCCCTACCCCTAACCCCACCCCACCTCCATTTGGTGCTGCTCTCCCCTGATATGGTGGTCCCTCCCTCTCACTGCCTGACTACCTGGTACTCATGGATCACAAGAGGGGTTAAAACTCCATCAAGCATTGTTACCATGAAGCTTTTCTCTGACCTGACACTTGACATGTAGGGTCTGTATCTTCTGGGATAGACTGTACAACTGCCACCCTCCTCTCTCCCTGTGCATCCAGGCAGGGATCTAGGGCAGGGAGTGGAGTACATGCCTTGCCTCAAAAATCAGTGTGTGCAATACATAGAGGAGGCTCTGCTTTTTAAAATTTTCTGTTTCTATTTTTGGCCACAAACCCTTGTTCTCTGGGCCAGGAGATGGACCATTGGGTGGAGCAAAATGTCTACCTCCTATTTTCTGATCAGCTGGGACTCCTTTGTCAATTATCCATAGATTGGTATGGCACTGATGGCTGTTCTCATTCCATCTGATCTGGATGTAAATGCCTCTTAGAATCCAGCCTAGGGTGTCTCTCAGGCTTAGAGTTTAACAAAAAGTGAGGAGAGGTCACACCTGGAATGATGGCTAGACATTCACATTATTCTTTTTTTTTTTAATTTATTTTTGACATTCACATTATTCTCTTAATAATGGATTTTCACATGGTATTATTGAGATTATGGAATTTTTGCCATGTAACTTTATTTGTAGTTCACAGCATCCATAAAAGTGGTAATTACAAAACATGGTGCAGACTGTCAGTGATGCTTGGATGTCATCTCTGGGAGGGGCTGACCAAACCCTCATGTAATTAAGGAAGGTGATCACGGTCAAACTTTGGAGGATTGTCATGTGCTTCCTCTGTGTTTAAAAATAGCAGGACCTGTTTTCTGTGACTTTTCTTGTCACTTAACATTGGAGTAATCTAATTAATAGGGTATGATGCAGTTATTATGAGAAATTCATTACAGAAGGTGTGGCCAATGGAGTGAGAGTCCTCAGGTCCTCACAGCTTGACAAAACTTACCACTGCTTCAAAGAGTTATCTAGACTTTCCCCATGTATACAGGTATTATCACAGAGTTTCAATCATGGAATAGGTACCATTTTATAATCTGCTTTAACTTACCACTACATCATTCTCTGTATTGCTTCATGGTTCAGTTAAGCAAGGCTCAACAGTATTATACCCAGCTGACTTACTTTGATCGAATTAGTCATTTCCCCCTTGTGAGACATTTAGGTTGCTTTTGCTTATTTTTTTTCCCATTCACAAATAACTTTGAAATGCTTGCCCAGATAAAATACAAGAATCACATTAAAACGAACCAGCGTCACTCTTGCTGCGTATTTAATAGGGGTGGTGCCAGTAAAAATAGCCCTAAGAAAGCATCCAAGATTTACAAAGTTGTGCACAGAGGCAAACGTAGTTCCGTAATTTTCTGATTAACTAGCTTAATCTGCAAAGGTGATGATGTTAAAAGTGCTGCCAGGTCCTGCAAGGCACTGGGATGATAATCATAATAATCGTAATAACATCATCATCATATCAACAGTAATAATAGAGATAATAATAGCAACCGAAATTTACTGAGCCCTTACTATGTACCAGGCACTCTTCTAAATGCTTTATGTGTATTAACTCATTTAGTTCTCACAGCAACTCTATGAGTAAGATACTATTATTATCTCTATTTTATAGAAGAGGAAACAGTCCTAGAAAGGTTAATAATTCTTTATTATTTCGGAGCTGATACTTCTTGGAGCCTTATGCTCTACATGCATCCTTTATTTAATTCTCCCAAAATCCTTATGAGGGAGTATAATTATTACTCTGATTTTACATGTGATGTATTTGCAGCCAAAGAGGCTTCAGGCAGGTGCCTAAGTTCACAGGGCTTGCAAAGGTCAGAGCACAGACTCAGCCCCAACTCTGCCTGACCCCAAAGCGGCTGAAGTCTTCATATGAGCTATACAGAAATCATGGAACCAGAATTGAGTGAAGTTAAAGATTTACCTAGAGCTACCTCAAGAGCAGTAGCCAGTCCTAGACTGGAATCCATTTCCTTTCTCCTAGCCCAGTGCCCTTTCCAATGCGCTGTTGTACCTTTCTCTTTCTCTCTCCCTCTGGGTACCTGGTCCCCTTCTTACTCTACTATGTGCATCTCCCTCGCTCTTCTTTTTCTGTAAACCAGCTTCCTCTCTCTATTTGCCCTTGGACTATCATGGACCTCCCCAGATGTGCCCTCATCCCCTAGGTCCACCAGACTTTTCCAGCCATTTGATCTACTCCCTGTGTCCGGATTTCAGATTTCGGAGAATGCAGTGTCTGATTAGTCCAGTTTGGCCCCAGGGTTTATCCAATCACCTGTGGTGTGTGTGTGTGTGTGTGTGTGTGTGTGTGTGTGTGTGTGTGTGAGACATGGTACCAGGCTGTGGGTGGTCCCCTTTCTCTCTAAGTAGGGGATATAGGCAGTAATGCAGAGGTTGTCGTATTTCCTATTGATTGGAACGAGATAGGCAAAAACCTGAGCTTTCCCAGTAGAGGAAAGGAACGGTGTGGTCCTTGCCACCTTCTAAAGCCTTGGATGATCAGCCCATGCACAGAATTCTTCAGAATTCTCAAGTAGAATTCTGCACGGAGAGATTCAGTGTCTACTGGCTACCCTTCTGGCATCATCATGGCCATTTCAGCAGCTGCTCCCTTTGTGCCATGAAAACACAGCTTCAAGAAGTTTGAATTAGATTAACTTTCATGTTTGTGGATGAGTGAGGAAGACTTCTTTATCTTGATCCAAGATCCAGCTGCCCTCCCACTTCATTGTATAACAAAGATGAAAATGGCTGAAAACAACTTAATTTTACACAAATATAGCAAGGCTTTCAGATGCATGGCTTTTGCCTGTTTTGATCACATCAGCTGACATCTGGTAACATGCCTGAGCTTGGCTACTGCTTCTTGTCTGGGTTCAAAGATGACAAAGATAAAAATCTTTCCTTCTGGATATATACATTTAGGGCTCATGGATACACCAATTGGTAGCGCTTATTATGGTGCCGATTCAATAAATTTGTACCATTAAAACTAGCAGCCCTGGAGAAAAACAATGGACTTTCTCCTCATGTTTCAATTCAAGCATTACTAAAAATTCTGGCTTTTGAAATGCCAGTAAAAGGCATGTCAGGAGGTATCCCTCGGCTGACTTTATTGCTTTTAAGGTTATTCAACTACGTAATTCCTTTTATAAATATTCTTTAGGAAATGGAGAACTGTGTCCACAGTCTAATTTTTTAAAAAATCTTTGATTTCAGCATGTTTCTCTTTTTAAAGCAATGCTTTAATTTCGCCACCTTGAATTATGTTTTTCTCAGGGTAAAAAGAAGTCAAACTGAATTGATTTTTGTGATTCAAATGCCTATGTAGAAATAAATGAAAAGAAGATATTAAATATCTCAATTTTGGGGGGAAGACATGTAGGGGAATCACTTTGTGTGTGCTTGGGTATAGAAGAGTTTTGCTCATTTGTGAACATTAGAATTTAAGCATTTTGTTAAATCACACTGGCAGCAAACATTGATATTTTGAAAATGGATCATTCCATCTGGATTTGTACTAAAACTCTAACATGTGCACATTTTCTTTTTTTCGATGTCACAACATCTCTGACAGGTCCTTACAACCTTCTGTGTCCTGGATGCAGAGTGTTAAGTTGTAAACAGGCAAAGGGTTCTTAAACAGTACCCTTGAATTTGCCCCCTGCACTTGTCTGGTTATTTTCTTTCTGACATCTGGGAGGGTAGCAGAGACCTGGTGACAGGACAATGAGGTTTTCCTATCAATGCTGATCCTCAGAAACCGACGTCATCTCCCTAATTTAATTCAGTCCAGTCGTCTGTGCGTGTTGTAGCTCCTGTCAAGGAGTTTTGTTTAAGGGTAGACTTGTTTTCATAGAAAGAGGGGGGAAAATGCATATGTAATCTTTAAATTTGGATTTTTTTTTTTTACCTAAAAAGAGTAGGATGTTTTCTCATTTACAAGCTCTCTGATTAACTTTGCTTAAAATTCTTTTTTTTTTTTAATATTTTATTTATTTACTTATTTATTTGGTTGCGCTAGGTCTTAGTTGTGTTTTTCCAGTTCCTTAGTTGTGGCCGGTGGGCTCCTTAGTTGCAGCTCGCCAGCTCCTTAGTTGTGGCATGTGAACTCTTAGTTGTGGCATGCATGTGGGATCTAGGTCCCTGACCAGGGATCGAACCTGGGCCCCCTGCATTGGGAGCGTGGAGTCTTAACCACTCTGCCACCAGGGAAGTCCCTGCTTAAAATTCTTAAGGCGTCTGTATTATAAGGTCATTAAACTACACTCGGACAGATTTGAGGACTAGAGATTGTGTCTATAGAATACCTAGTACAGTGCCTGGCACACCGTAGGAACTCAACGCACATTCATTTTTCCCTGCCACCTGTCTTTATGTGAACACTTTGTAATGGGATCCAATAAGGGATCATTCCTTGCCTAGATCTCTATTAGAGTAGGATAACATGTCCCAGACTTAATGGGATGAGAGATAAAGTCTGTCACTGTCAGGTGATATCTTTACAACACTTTTGATCTTAGAAAGTTGGCTCTTCTGTTAAAAGGAAAAGGTTGAGGAGGCCCATCAAGTCGTTTGAGTATCTGCTGAGTCTTTGAGGCTCATCATGGGCCAGAGGTATCCTACCCAGTACCCCTCTACCTTGGAGATCTGTAGAAAGGCAGACATGCCTGCAAAGTGATCAGCTTGGTGTAAATATTCCATCCATCCATCCATCTATCCCTATCTTTCTTCTCCTTCTTCATCAACGTCATCATCACCTATTTATTTATTTATTTATTTGAAATATTGATTATACAACATACCCAATGGATGCATTGTAGGTAGAGAATATTATAGAACAGGAAAAAACTGAGAGATGATGGGCCTGTAACATCAAAGTACTTTCCCCCTAGTCTAAGGGATCTTCTTTTCATTTAAAAATGTAAAATAGACTTTAGCCAGGCAACTCTTTAATCAAGGCATAATGGGCATAAAATAAACCGCTCATATTTAAGGGCACAAGTATAAGTTTTGACATATACATACACACCTATGAAACCTTCACCACATTCACGATATTGAACATATCCATCACCTCCCAAAGCTTCCTCATTATATTATAAATAAGGTTGGTACAAACATTTGTGTACAAGGCTTCATATGGACATATGTTTTCATTTCTCTTGGATAAATACCTAAGATGGAAATGGTTAGATCACTCCATAGTTTAACTTTCTTCTTAACAACTTTAACTTTTTAAGAACCTGCCAGATTGTTTCCACTGTGGTTGGTCTGTGTAAGTTCCCATCAGCAGTGTCTGAGAGTTCCGTTTGCTCCCCATCTCACCAACAGCTCAGTTGTTTTAATTAGCCATTCTGATAGGTGTGTAATGGTTTTAATTTGCATGTTAATGACTAATGTTGAGAATCTTTTTACATTCCAATTTGCTGTTGACATATCTTCTTTGGTGAAATGTCTGTTCACATCTTTTGCCAGGGTTCCACTTCCCTGTGCCATGGCCGGGAAGCTCTTGGAAGGTGGTAAGCTAGACAATCTTAGTGATCACCTCGCATCTCGCATCTCTTTAGGTTGACTGTCCTTTTTGATTTCCATGTTACTTCTTTCCTAGCAAATTTTAAGAAGTCTTCCCCTCTTTCCAAGAAACACTGTTAAATGCATTTCATAATAGTCTATTTTATTTAAATTCTGAGTGAATTATTTGAGTGCAGGTGATCTGAATATCACTAGAAGTTCTGAAATACCATGACCTTACTAGAGTACAAGTGGCACATAAATGAAATATGAATTCAAATATTTGAATTTACCCAATAATATACGTATCTTAATATGTCATCCTGCCTTAGAGACCCCAAATGCAAATACAGCTGACCCTTGAACTATTCAGGGTAAAGGGTGCCGACCCTTCCTCACAGTCTAAAATCCACGAACGACTTATAGTCAGCCCTCCGTATCCGTGGTTCCTTCATATCCGCAGTTCCTAATCCGCAGATTCAGCCAACTAAGAACCACATAGTACTGTAGTATTTACTGTAGAAAAAATATCTGTGTGTAAGCGGACCCATGTAGTCCAAACCTGTGTTGTTCAAGGGTCAACTGTAATGTTTATGTCTTGAATTGTTTTTATCGTGAAGGTTAAGAAAAGAGAAGTCTTCTAAATCTAATCTATTTGTAGTTTAAAAATCAGTCAAATGATGAAACATGGGCATGTTTATGTTGAATATGAATGAATATCCCGATTGTTTTTATAAAACTGTGCTTTTCTATGTATCTTTCCCACAAAAGAGAGGTAGGCTCATCCCTTGAGGTTAGGTGGCTGTCTGGACAGACTTGGATTTAGCTAATACGTTGGAAAAAGTGCTGAAATCAGTCAGAATGCCTGCTGCCCTCCTCCCGCTGCACTGCTTCCCGTTCGTACCCCTTTCTGCCAGTGCACGCATCGCCAGCATTTGTGAACCAAGAATCAGCTAGAGACTCCACAGAGCATCTCTCCTATTTGACAAATGTTGGGGATCCGGGAACTATAGGCAACAGGATGAAGCTGTGGTCTGAAAATTGAAAAGGATAAAAGTGTTGGGGGAAAAATAAAAACACTTTTGGAAGCTCGTACCTTGAGGAGGGGCTTTACAGAGAAATCTAGTCTGGGAGGAGAGGATTGTAAAGATTGAATACAACAGAGCCATTGCAAGTGACCAGGAGACACTCCTTTGGGCCTCCTTAGAAAAGCTTTTAGAAGCCAGATACTGCTCTGAGCTTTCCCGGGATGACTTCTGTTTCCAGTGCATCAGTACAGCAGTAAAATGCAGAATCCAAAATGTCGAGTTCCAGGTGTTGGAGAAAGAACTGGTATCGATTTTCAAAAGGAACCTGGAAACATGGGTCTGTTTCTTTGCCCTGTGAGAAAGCTTTGGTTATTCTCTGCATAGACAAGATAGGGAGAGCTCTGGGAGAGAGTAAGTTCCCTGAGAGAGGATGCACACAAGAAGAGACAGAACTTTATGGCTGCACTGCTTAATGTGCTAGGCACCAGTCCCATGCAGCAACTCAAATGTAAATTAATTAAAATAAAATATTAAATTTAGTTCTTCAGTTGCACTAGCCGCGTTTCAAATATTTACTAGCTACATCTGGCTGGTGACCACGGCCATGACACAAATATAGGACATTTCCATCTGTGCCGAAAGCTTTTGTCCAGTGCTGTTTACGGGGATGCTTACATTTTAGAGAGGTGTATGGTTAGGGATGGAAGGAGAACCAGTAGGCAGAAAATAAGAAGATCAGAAATGTGGATGGAGAGCCAGAGAGGGCAACGTCTAAAGAGACAAGAAGAGTTACGGAAGTAGGGACTATACAAAATCGGGAAATGCTGCCTGGTGGACAAGGTGGAAGAGGACACAGAGGCGGTCACTGGATTTGGTGCTTAAGGTTCGGTGATGACCGTCTGGGGAGCATTTTCAGTAATGGAGGCAGAATTCGAATAGGAGGATTAAGGAGTAAGTTGGGGGCGAGGAAATGGAGGCAATCAGAGTAAACCATCCCCTGTTTTTCCAAAAGTCTGGCTGTAAAGGGAAAGGGAAAGATAAGATAGCAACATTAGAGCTAAAAGATCTGAGTCATTTACAGGTATAGAAGAAGAGATAGAAATTCCCAACAGAAACACGGGCAATTAACACAATATGGTGTAGGGAGAAGTGGCAGGGGACAAAATGAAGAGGCCAGGTCGAGACTTGACTGAGACTTAGCAAAGAAAAGAGGACAGGAAAGGGTTGGATGGGTGGAGACAGACAGAAGAGGCACACGATGGTGGATGGCTTTGTCCTCTCAGTGGTGTCAGGGTCATGCTGGGAATGGGTTCTGGGCTTGAGGAGATTGGAGAAGGTTCATATGTCTACCATGGCAAGTCCACAGAGGTGAAGAAGTGAATGCTAGGGAATTAATGTGGTATCCCCTTCCAAATACAACGTAGGATTTTAAATGGAGAACTTCTGGAGACAACATCTTAACCCCAAACCATGACTTCAAGAAAGGATAAGAATTTCAGGGTAACCTAGTAAAGTCCTAAATTGGGAAAGGAGGGGAGTCTCTGTAGCACACCTCAGCTCACCTCCCATGGGTAGGGGTCTACTCTGCCCTCCATAGACTTAACCCTGATTGTCACTTCCTGTTTGCCCAACCAGCCCATTTGAAGCAGGGCAACTTTTTTCAGGGGGATATTTAGAGAATCATTTTAACAAAGCAGTCACTTAACCGTTGATTAGGGAGGCTGGGTAAGGTGAATATGGAAAGGAGGAGGAAAGCACTGTCTTAGCTTGGTACCAGGGTGCCAGGGTGTGTGTGGTGTATGAGAGGTTACCCAGCACAAGGGATATGGTCCCGAGTGATACGCCATGTCTTATATTAAAGCTCGCTGCCCCTCCTAGTTTACTATGGGCTCCCCCTCACAGTCTCAGACCCTTGTCCCCAGCCCTACAAGCTGCCGGGTGGGAGCAAACTTTTCAGACGTGTACAGAGGGGCCGATGGCACTGGGACAGACCATTCCTGTAGGCAGTTACCTCTTCATCTACAACAGTTGACTTTTCCCTTTTGGCCTCTCGTTGAATATGTCTTGACTATAGACCAGTCAGAACAACAACTCTGCTTTAATATTGAAGTCTCCAGCTCATTTAACTGTAACTTCGTAGGAAATCATTTTTGGTTATGCAGCAGAAGTACTTCCCTTAAGAACAGTTTCTTGGTGAAGCACCCCCATCCTTCCCTCAAGGGCTACACCTTGGATCAGTTTTGATGCCCACCAGCAAGATGAAGGTAGGATGCCAGAGACTTGAGAATCCTTTTTCCCCTCAGAACAGGGAGCAAAAGGAAACTTGTTTCTAATAACATAGTTTAAGCCAAGAAGAGAGTCACTTCAAGCTGTTTATTTTTCCGAGTGATGCATTTTTAGTGCTTTACTTTGAGCAAAAAAAGATTTCACTCAAAATAAGAGGGTAGATCCATAATCAACTCCCCTCATGTTTCAGGTTAGTGTTTATTAATGGTTCCTTCAAATATGAAGCCCCAGGATTAAGTAGATTTGATACTTTGAGGATTTAGTCATTGATTGTATCTAAGAATAACCACATTTCGTAGATGATAAACTATGCGTTCAGCACCATATTAGGCAGTTGGCACAACTTCCTTTTTAATCCACAAAATGATGCAGAGGAAGTATTATCTTCTCCCTTTCTCTTCACCATTTATAAACACGTGAGGAAACTGAGGCTTAAAGGAACTAAGCGGGAACTAGTCAGTGGTGAAAGCTGGCGCGAAGCTCGAGATGGATGGCTCCCAAACTATACTGTTGCCCCTGCATTTTCTGACCAAAAGTACACAGGAAACACCATAGCAGGTGCTCTTTGACCAAAAATGGAATATGTTTTTCCCACAATTGGAATTTTAGAGTAGAAAGACGAAAGACTATAGTTATAGGCCAGTGGTAGTCAGAGGGATAATGCTAATTAGATGAAATGGAAGATTCCCCTGGGTGCTATGTTCAATATCAACCTCCAGTGCCTGCTGGCAGGGATTCTCCAACTATGATCTACCAGATGCTCGTGGTTCCGAGACTGCTTTTGTGTAATATTCAAGATTATTTAAAGTATTTACTCAACAAATGCATGTTGAGAATTTATACCCTGTAGCTCGAACCATCTGGTTGGTGCTGAGCTCTAGGTACTGAGGATATCGTGAAGAGCAAATAGAAGCCGTCAACGTCCTCAATGAGTTTATAGTCTAGAGGGTGACATAGGTATTATCCTAATTGACTACAAATATAAAAAGAAAATGACAGTTGTCATTTTATGGCACTGATTCACTTTTTTTTTTTCGGTACGCGGGCCTCTCACTGTTGCGGCCTCTCCCGTTGCGGAGCACAGGCTCCGGACGCGCAGGCTCAGCGGCCCTGGCTCACGGGCCCAGCCGCTCCGCGGCATGTGGGATCTTCCCGGACCGGGGCACGAACCCGTGTCCCCTGCATCCGCAGGCGGACTCTCAACCACTGCGCCACCAGGGAAGCCCTGGTTCACATTTTGCTTGTGAGATTTCTCTTGACTGTCTCGTTAAATTATCACCGCTCTGCTGATTTATTCTGACGGGGCATTTCTTTTTCAGCCATAAATAGGAGGGAGGATCTTGGGGGACTTCTGCCATGATATGATGGTCTGCAAACTAAAGGTATTTGGGAACCACTGACCTATATAGAAAGGCTCTGAGAAGTGTATTAGAGAATATTTCAATTCCCCGTCTCTTTTCCTCAGGGTTCATATGTTTGTACACAAAGAACATGGAGACCAAGGTCAGAAAGCAGTTCGATTTAAAACCTATCAGGCGCACATCAGTGTTGCCTTACCCTAGAAAATGCAAAAATGGATGCAAACTTAGGTATTTTTATCTTGTGCTGTATATGTGGAATAAATGTTTATTTTCTGACTACACAAAGATCTTTCCCTCTTTTGAGAGAAATGATCTGCTGATTAAGGCTTCTACTTTGGGGATAGTGAACTTGAAATCTCAACTGGGTTCTTAAATCTTCATGCTAAGAGCATCAAGTGTATTTTCTGTTGGAATGAGGAGGTCAGTGTTTATTTAAAGAGGCCAAAAAGTGCATCGTGCTTGGGACAGCGCTAATGATACTATAAATTTATGCTCACCTCTTACACATCAAGGGCAAAGAGCCGTCCTGGCACTCGGCTTTGACGTACCATCTTCACATGGACTAAATTCATCATTGTGAGAACAAGAAGATTAAAGCCATTTTATTAAAAGAAAGACATTTGGTTGTGAAAACTGGGCATCTCCCATTGGGTTGCAGCCTTTCATAAAAAGACAAACAAAATTTACAGTTTTCTTTAAAATGCTCTGGACTCCCAGTCATCACCTATTTGAAAGGAGGCAAAGCAAAAGGGACAGAGCTTGAAGCTGGAAAAGAAAAAAAAAAAACAACTCAACTTTTGTTAATGTATAGGCATTCAACCCCCACTGTTCATTAACACACATATTACTAACGTTTGGCAATGAAGCGGACATTTTTCTTGAGTGGGGTCGAAAAACTAATTATTCACCATATGGTGGTTAGCGCAGCAACAATCGCTGAAGTCGTGGAAGCAAAGGGAGGTTGGCTGAGCGATTTCTTTGGGCAGTTTGCACAGCTCTGACTCTCTTGACATATGCCATTCATGTGGCCTCTGGAGAACAGATGGGCCAGGGCTGGGAACTGGGGAGAAATAGTGGCTGGGATCTGGTGGCAGCCCCTGTCTCTTTATCCTTCAGAATGACTTGGAGTCACATGGCATGCGAAAATAACAAGTAGGGGATTGTACTCAGAGGATTTCCCTGCCTTCTTTTATAAAGCCACAGCGTAATTTTGACTGCCTTTTCGTATTTTGTTTATTAAAGGGATCAGGGTTTTAGATGAAAGGGATTCCTTGGTTGTGGGTAGGGTCTGGCCTATGCCAGTGACACTTGCTCGTTGTCAGCAGGAAAAATGCTGGCGGTTTGATAAGGGATAAGAAAATAGAGGGTTTTTTAAATTAAAATTTAAATTACTCCTTATTTGTTCTCGTCCCATTTGTAAATCTCACATAAGCAGGTTAAGATAAGAGCCGGTTCAGATTCAGGATACTCAAACCTCCTGAAACGAGTTGGTGTGGGTTATTTTTTTTCCCCTTCAGAAGAGCCGATGCAGCAATGCTTGAGAGTAAGATGGACGTTGAACAGGCACAACTTGGGTGCCTTCTGGATCTTACATTGTCCAAAAGAAACAAGATAGAAGAAGGAGGGAAAAGTTACCAAGTGGACATAAGCTGGGCATTAATATGCATAAAAACAGATGAAGCTGAAATTGTTCACTTAGCAACTTCAGTTTTAATTAAGAAGCACTTGCAGTTAGGGCCTACAAGTTACAGCCCTGGGAAGGTACTTAGCTGCCATTCTTGCTTTGCAGTTATAGCCCTGGAACTCGTACTAACTATGGGGCATTGTTCTTGGTCTTAATTCTGGAGACTGATTTCCAAAGCTGACTCCTCACAGAGAGAGACATCCTGAATGACAACTACAGTGCTTTACATTTCGGAGCTTTTGAAAGCAAAATCGCTTGGTGATTTGAAATTAAAAGAATTACAGGACTTTTCTTCTTGTCTTTCTATATTTTGAAATTTTATCATGGAAAATTTGATCCTAGCACACCAAGATGATATTGAAAGAGGACCCTGAGAGTTTTTCATCTCCTCTCAGATGTGATTTTCTGAGTTTTTTAGAGCCAGACCACAGTTTACCTGCTAGTGCTGAAAAAGGAAAAATGGTTTTAATTCTTCTTTAGGTTTCTTTTTTTGTTCCTGAAATTTATTTTTAACTTTTGGTAAGGTATTAGGCAAAAGCCCATCACTCTGTTCTCAAATTTGTGTAGTTTTCCTTTATTCCCTATGAGGCAAGCACGATCGACATTTTATATTTTTATTCTTTCCCATCTGCAATTCCTCTCTTTGTGTACTGAGTCTTTGGCTTATGTGTTAGGTAGTTTGGAGTGGCTTCCTAAATATTTGTTTGATTCTCAAAACAGAGAGGCAGACCTGTTAATCCAGAGTCAGCGGACTTTTTCTGTAAAGGTCAAGATAGTAAATACTTTGGGTTTTGCAGGATATAGGTGGGCCGGATATGTCTGGGACAGTAGATTGCTGACTTATGCAGTGTTGCTGAACAAGTGTTCTATTTATCTCAAGACAAATGTTAACATATTTCTAGTCAGGTCATTTTTCATCTTAGCTTCTTTTGGTTCTGTTGAATCTGTTCTTCAGCTTCTCTGAAAAGCCAATGTTCTCTTGCCCCTTGCTGCTCAGAGTGTGGTCTGAGGACCAGCAGCCTGTGTATCACTCGGGAGCTTGTTAGGAATGCAGAATCACAGGCCCCACCCCAGACCTCCTAAAACAGAATCTGCATTTTAAAGAGGAAACACTGGGCTAAACTACAGAGTTTGCTCAGAGCTCAGAGATGTCAAGTAACCACCCAAGGTCACACAGCCAGTAAGATACCAAGCCCAGATACCAAACCCAGATTCCACCCCCCCACCTCCGCCAGGTCTGTCTCGTTCAGTGCTGAACTTATCTTTAACCATGCTGGTATACTGCCAATACGTCTAGAGCTCTAGAGCTTGACAATCTGCAGCAAGGATGTTGCCAAGTCAGAGTGAATTCTTCCAAGAATGACCTTTTCAGCTGACCAAATGGAAACTCAAACTGGGTCATTCCTGACATCGAGTCCTACTGATGCTTCCCCATGAACCACAATCCTATTCTTTCTATGCATTTCTACTTTCAACTCTTACTGATTTAAACTTGTATCACCTCACACTTTATTCATTTAAAGGATATTCATTGGTGCAGCCACTATGGAAAACAGTATGGAGGGTCCTTAAAGAAACTAAAAATAGAGTTGTCATATGATCCAGCAATCCCACTCTTGGGCATGTATCCAGACAAAACTATAATTCAAAAAGATACATGCACCCCTATGTTCATAGCAGCACTATTCATGATAGTCAAGACATGGAAACAACCTAAATGTCCATCCACAGATGAATGGATAAAGAAGATGTGGTACACATATGCAAGGAATGCTACTCAGCCATAAAAAAGAATGAAATAGTGCCATTTGCAGCAATATGGATGGAAGTAGAGATTATCATACTAAGTGAATAAGTCAGAAAGAGAAAAAATACCATATGATATCCCTTATATGTGGAATCTAAAATATGACACAAGTGAATATGTTTATGAAACAGAAATAGACTGACAGACATAGGAAACAAACTTATGGTTACCAAAGAGGAAAGGGAGTGAGGGAGGAATAACTTAGGAGTTTGTGATTAGCAGATACAAACTGCTATATATAAAATAGATAAACAACAAGGTCCTACTCAATAGCACAGGGAACTGTATTCAATATCCTGTAATAAACCATAATGGAATATATATGTGTATAACTGAATCACTTCGCTGCACACCAGAAACTAACACATTTTAAATCAACTATATTTCAATAAATAAATAAGTAAATAGATAGATATTTGTTGAGCACTATATTTGTTTCTTAGGGCTGCCATAAAAAAAAAATACCACAAACCAGGTGGCTTAAACAACAGAAATTTATTTTCTCACAGTTCTGGAAGCTAGAAGTCTGAAATCAACCTGTCGGCAGGGCCGCATTCTCTAAGGGAGGGTTCTCCCTTGCCCCTTCTGGTGTTGTTGGTGTTAGTCAGCAATTCTTGGTGTTCTTAGTTTGCATCTGTGGCTTTCTTCCTAATCTCTGCTTCTGTCATCAAATGACCTCACTATGTGTTGCTGGGTCTCTTCTCCCTTTCTTATAAGGACGTTGGTCATAGTAAATTAAGGGCCCACCAACTCCAATATGACCTCATCTTAACTTACATCTAAATTACATTCCCAAAGACTCTTTCAAATAGGTCACATTTACAGGTACCAGCAGTTAGGACTTTAACATATCTTTTTCTGGGGACAAAATTCAACCTACAACAGGTGCCTAGCGTGGGACGGACATTGCTGAGGAGACAGTGATAACCAGGTAGACACAGTCCTGCCTCTAAGGAGCCTCCACGGAATAGACAGAAAGGCAAGCACATGCAATATTTTCAGGTAGGGATGAGTGCTATTTAGAAAATCAAAGAGGATAACAATATGAAAACTCAGATGGCTTTTTTTAGCTGGGGAAGTCTGTTAAGGACTTCTTTTTTCACTCAGATTTATTGAGATATGATTTAATAAATAAAAACTGTATATACTTATGAGGTACAAGATGATGTTTTGATACATGTACACATTGTGAAATGATTCCCAAATTCACGCTAATTAACATATTCATCACATCACATAGTTACCATACGTTTATTTAGTTTTTTGTAGTGAGGGCACTGAAGACCTACTCCTGTAGCGAATTTCAAGTATACAATGCAATATTGTTATCTATAGTCGCCATTAGGTCTCCATAATTTTTTTATCTTATAACTAAAAGTTTGTACCCTTGGACCAACATCACCCCTTTTCTCCCACCCTGCAGCCCCTGAAACCACTTTTCTACTCTCTGTTTCTATGAGTTCAACTTTTTAGATTCCACATGTAAGTGAGATCACGCAGTATTTGTCTTTCTGTATCCGGCTTATTTCACTCAGCATAATGTTCTCCAGGCTTCCAGGTTCATCTATGTTGCTGCAAATGGCAGATTTCCTTCTTTTTTAAGCTGAATAGTATTTATATCATTCATCTGTTGATGAACACTTGTTTCCATATTTTAGCTATTGCGAACAGTGCTTCACTAAACCTGGAAGTGCAGATATCTCTTTGAGATAGTCATTTCATCATCTTTGGATATATACCCAGAAGTGGGATTGCTGGATCACATGGTAGTTCTATTTTTAATTTTTTTGAGGATCGTCCATATTGTTTTCCATAACAGCCATATCAATTTCCATTACCACCAACAGTGTTTAAGTGTTCCCTTTTCTCTACATCCTTGCCAACACTTGTTATCTTTTGACTTTTTGATAATAGCCATACTACCAGGTGTGGGGTGATATCTCATTGTGGTTTTGATTTGCATTTTCCTGATGATCAGTGATATTGAGCACCTTTTCATATACCTGTTGGCCATTTATATGCCTTCTTTAGAAAAGTGTCTATTCAGGTCCTCTACCCAGTTTTTAATCAGACTTTTTTTTTTTTTTTTGCTGTTAAGTCATATCAGTTCCTTATACATATTAGATATTAGCCACTTTTCAGATATATGGTTTGCAAATATATTTTATCATTCTGTAGGTTACATTTTCATTTTGTTGATTGTTTCCTTTGCTATGCAGAGGTTTTTTGTTTGACATAGTCCAACTTGTTTATTTTTGCTTCTGTTGCCTGTGCTTCTCATGTAATATCCAAAAAATAATTGCCAAGGCCAATGTCAAGGAGCTTTTCCTGTTTTTTTCTAGGAGTTTTATTGCTTCAGGTCTTAACATTTAAGTCTAATCAATGTTGAGTTGGTTTTTGTATATGGTGTAAAATATGGGTTCAATTTCATTCTTTTGCACTTGGGAATTCAGTTTTCCCAACACTATTTGTTGGAGAGACTTTCCTATCTCCATTGTGTATCCTGGTGCCTTTGTTGAAGGTAAATTGGTTAGATGTGCATGGTTTTATTTCTTTCTGTGCTCTCGATTCTGTTTCATTGGCCTATATGTCTGTTTTATGCCAATACCATACTGTTTTGATTACTGTAGTGTTGTAATATAATTTGAAATTAGGAAATGTGATGCCTCCAGCTCTGTTCTTCTTGCTCAAGATCACTTTAGCTATGCAGGGTCTTTGGTAGTTCCATACAAATTTTAGGATTTTTTTTCTATTTCTGTAAAAGATGCCATTGAACTTTTGATAGGGATTACAGTGAATCTGAAGATCACTTTGGGTAATAAGGACATTTTGACAATATTAATTCTAAGCCATGAACATGGATATATCTTTTCATTTATTTGTGTCCTCTTTATTTTCTTTCATCAGTGTTTTATAGTTTTCAGTGTACAGATCTTTAACCTCCTTGGTTAAATTTATTCATAAGTATTTAATTTTTTAAATGCTTTTGTAAATGGGATTGCTTTCTTAATTTTTTTTTGGATAGTTCATTGTTAGTAAATAAGAACACAGTGGAATTTTGTATGTTGATCTTCTGTCCTATAACTTTACTGAACTCATCTATTAGTTCTACCAGTTTTTTGGTGGAGCCTTTAGGATTGTTCATATAAGATCATATAATCTGCAAATGGAGACAATTTTACTTCTTTTCTGATTTGGATTCCTTTTATTTCTTTTTCTTGCCTAATTGTTGTGGCTAAAACTTCCAGTAGGTACTCTTGTCTTGTTCCTGATCTTAGAGGAAAAGCTGAAAGCCATTGTGTATGATGTTAGCTGTGGGTTTGTCATATATGGCCCCTGTTATGTTGAGGTACATTCCTTCTATAGCTAATTTATTGAAAATTTTTATCATGAAAGAATGTTGAAGTTTGTCAGATCTTTTTTTCTGCATCTACTGAGATGATCATATGATTTTTATCCCTCATTATGTTAACGTGGAATATCACATTTACTGATTTGTGCATGTTGAACTATCCTTGGATTGGTATTAATTCTTTAAATGTTTGGTAGAATTCACCATCTGGTCTGGGGCTTTTCTTCACTGGGAGATTTTTGATAGTTAAGGACTTTTAAATGGCTATGTCAGCAACCTCCCAGCGCTATTCTTAGTCTTCCGTTTCATTGTCTAAGGAATTTGCTCCAAACACTGTTTTCGCCACTCTGACGTGCTGCCTCTGGAATACATTGGTATAGTGGGTGAGCCACAGAGTTCACCGCTTACTTTACGACCTCGATGAAAGTCACTTTAGAAGAAAAATTCAGTGTTGTTATCAGTGAAATGGGATTATTGTGAGAGTTAATTGAGCTAGTTTTGTGGACGGTACTAAGCTCAGAGCCCAGCACACAGATCCTTGATAAGCCATTGCTCCAATGTGTGGGGTTTTTCATTTTCTTCTTTTACTCCTCCTTTCTTTATACTTCTTTTGCACAAATTGCTTTCATCATCATTCTCTTCATTTCTACATCTATATATTTCCTAGATCTCCCCCCTCCCAATTTCTGTTAATTGAAATCCTCACCATCTTCCAGAGCCCATTTAAAAGACTATGCATCTCCCCACTGCATAGAGTGGGAAGGTTAGAACCCATCCCCATTCAAACTCTCTGTAGGACTTCACCCCTTGAAGCCTACACTGCTATGCTATGTCCTAACCCGCCTCCCCTGGTTGGCAAGGACTATTTCTGCATCCAACTCATTTATTTAATTCCATGTGTTGAAGCTGCTGACACATTCGCCACAGCCCCGGATAATTTAAACCTGCTCCCCTCCACCAGCATCCTTGTTTTCCAAGTCTCAGTCCCATGCTGTGCTCCCCTCACAATCCCACACCATTTCTCTTGTTTCAGTCTTTCACAGTGCAGTTTCTTCTGTAATTTGACTGTTTCCTCTTCTTTACACCCATGAACTGAGCCACTGGCTCCTCCTATGTTCCCTTTTATCTCCCTGGACTTATCCTCACGCTTTCCGTGAGAGTGGCTGTCTTTCCGCCATACTGTAAACAAGAGCAGAGACTTGGCACAGTTCCTGCCACATAGCAGTCACTCAAACATTTGATGAGAGAATGAAGAAATGATTGAATGTTTCCTTGCAGTTAAGGTAGCTGATGATTTTATCAGGGTTGGACATGAAGTATTATATCTTTTACGTTGAGAATTTGCTTGTTTTATTAAAAAAGAGCTACCAGTTAGCAGGTGTGAGCCTTAAATATCATTCTGGTTTCTTTATGTTTGGCTGTTCATACTTCTTTTCTAAGATCAATATTTATTTGATAATGGACTTGAATTTTATTAACCTCATCTCAAATTTGCTGAGGGTTAGAACTGTATTTGAAACTGTGGGTTGGACATACGCTTATTCTCTTCTCCTAAGGAAGGCACAGTCTATGTCAGTGTTTTTACAGTCCAAATCTAGCCTTCAGGTATGCATGGTTTTCTCTGGAAAGTAGATTAAAAAGAAAGAAAGAAATAAGCCCCCCCCCCCAAAAAAAAACACCAGAAAAAAATGTAAGTAGGTGGGTATTAAGGTTTTTTGTTTTTGCTTTCAGAACAAGAAACTTACATGTTTATGTTTGTGTTATCTACTTGGCTCTGTAGATATTTGAATTTGCAACACCTGGTCCACAGGTAGGCACATGGTATTTGAACATGAATCAACATGTGAGAGCAAGAGCAATGTGTTCCATGATTTATAAGGAACTTTCCTACACATTGTACTTGAATCTCATGTCAAGTTCCTGAAATAGAGGGAAATAGTTATCCTTGTTTTATGGGTGATATTACTAAGGTTCAAAGCATTTGATTTCCATTCACCTGTCGTGAATGAGCTAGTATTCATCCCCAAATCTTCTGTCTCTACATTCAGTTGCACCTCTGTAGTCATGGATAGAGACAGTGGGTTATTGTTCAAAACATTTGCTGCCCTGGATTATGGGAGGATTTTACTTCTCTGCCTCATTGACATGAGGGTTGGCCATGTGACTTGTCTTGGCCAGTAAGGTATGAACAGAATTTTGTCACTTCTAAGCAGAAGCTATGAGGTCCATGTCCTCTTTTCTTCTGCTATGATACAAGCAGTGTCCCACATATAGACTGCTCCTCTGCACGAGGTCCAGGATGAAGATGACATGGAGCAGAGCTAATGTCAACTTGCAGATGAACAGGAATTGAGAATGATTCTTTGTTTTTGTTAACCACTAAGATTAGGGGGTTGTTTGTTATTGCAGTGTAAGCTAGTTTTTTTTTGTTGTTGTTGTTGTTTTTGCGGTACGCGGGCCTCTCTCTGTTGTGGCCTCTCCCGTTGCGGAGCACAGGCTCCGGACGCGCAGGCTCAGCGGCCACGGCTCACGGGCCCAGCCGCTCCACGGCATGTGGGATCCTCCCCGACCGGGGCACGAACCCGCGTCCCCCGCATCGGCAGGCGGACTCTCAACCACTGCGCTCCCAGGGAAGCCCTAAGCTAGTTTTAAACTGACTCATAAGTATAGCTTGAAATCGGATGCTAGATGATCTCCCATCAACAGTATGGCCTAGAAGAGTGGTTCATATAATCATAATATCTATATGGGCTGGAGCAATCAGTCGTAATCCTAAGGCAATAATGGATGACTTCTTTAATCATCTTAGCTTCCCTCCCCTTCTAGAATAAATGAGGTTCTGTGATTCTACAGAGGTGCCATGCTGTAGCAGAAATGCAATGGACCAGAGACTTTTCTGGCTGTAACTATCTTGTGCCATTTTAACCTTCAGTAACCTGGTGTTTCTGAGCCAGGTATCTCATCTGTAAAATGGGAATATTAATGTCTGCTGACTCTACATCCCAGGGCTACTGTGAGATGCTCCTATCTCATCAGTGCAGGCTTCCATGACAGCTATTGTTACACTGTGTGGTGACAGTCTGTTTGCTTATCTTGCTCCTTCTGGACTGGAGCCTCTAGAAGGTAGAGATCGGGCTTCATTTATTTATTGCTGTAAGACCAGTGTTTAGCACGATGCCTTGCACAGAGTAGATGGTAACAGATGAGTTGTTCGGTGGAAATTGTAAGTCCTCTTTGAGAGTGAATGATGCATGGAGGAAAGGCCTTTCCAGGAGGTAGTGGGTGTGTCTCGTTGCACTTTCACTGAAGCATACCCAGCCATGTCCGCCTTTGTGCACTCCATAGGAATGAGGGTGCTGGAGGTTTGGAGGGAGGTAGCCGCTAACCCTTCCTCATCCAACTGAGAGTAGGTACAAGAAGGCAGAATAGAATCAGACCTCAATTTCACCAACTAATGGTAAAGCTGGATGGGAGGGTGTGGCAGTTTTGCTTGGTGTGCTTACAGAATGAGCATTGGAAGCACTAGGTGAGTGCGTCCTGCGCAAGAGCAGGCGTGTGTGAAAACAGGAGCGTGACAGAATGCATACATTCTGCTTTCCTGCTCTGGGGAACAGTGATTCCTATAGCTGATAACCTGGCCAGTCCTATCCTGGGGAGAGGAGTAAGCTTGGGGGTGGGAGAAAGGACTGATGAGACCTGGACATTGAGTTCCTCCTACACTTAAATATAGACACATGGAAGCAAATTGATGAGGAATACATAGGCAGTCCTTGCAAACAAAGGAGTCCAGTAAGGAACACAGGTAACTATAATTCAAGGTGATACAGGTAGTGAGAAATAAAGCCCGAAGGGGGTTAGAACAGAGGAAAAATGATGCAAAAGGATACAATTGGAAACAAAAGGTGAGGATTTAGGACCAGTAGTGATAGTGGACAAATGACCTTCATCCTTCCCCACCGAGTCATGCCTGTCCTGGCCAACTATCTGAAATAAATTCAGACCCATATTGTGCCTCTATTCTGTGGGCCTGAGCAGCCGACCACTTCAGGTTAAAGTTAATGGTTACAGGTTATCCAGACTTTGACACCAAGGGATTTATTGACACTAATGGGTCTAATCCTATTAGAACTCCCTGTGCGTTCCTTGCAGTAATTCCTTCCCCGCCAGTGGAACTACCTCCTCACCCTTGAATTTACAGAATAAGATAAGACAATCTGAAAATCATTAGTGACATTTAATACAGATGCAGGGCTGTAAAGTCAAGAGCCACATCCTCTGTATATAGCTCCATCTGCAATAGGATTGACTCGTTAAATTCTTTTAAATGGAGTATTAAAAGTAACTGATATTCATCCCAACCCAACACTATAAATAAAGCAGAGAATGCTTTGATGTTGGTCTGAATGTGAAGGAAGATATTATGAAATCACATGAGAGTTATTTGTTATATTTCGTAATTGCTTCCAGAATTCGAAAGGAAGTACAACAACATTTTACCTCCCTTAACGTTTCTGGCACTTGAATTTTCTTAAACTTTTGGAGTTGTAAATCTCAGTCTGTTTTGAAGTTTGACATCTTTGCCTGCCAGAATGAGTCATTTCACTTGACAATTTCTTTTTATTGCCTCTGTCAAAAAGGCTGTCCAAAAGGAACAGGGATATTCTCATACAGCAATATTATAGAGTCATAAAAAAGTCTTCAAAGAATATTAATTGGCACAGGAAATGTCTGACAGTGGGGGGTTAGGTTCAAAACACAATATAAAATTATCTGTATTGCTATAGGTGTTTTATATATATATATATATAAATCTCCATGGATACACATGTACATTACACATTTTACATACGTTACTACATATGTATTACAATTATCTATTTGTCCATTTGTAGAGAGAGAAAGGAGAAAGACCAGAATAAAAATAGCACGAAAATGCTAATAGTGGTTGTATATTTTTTCCTTTTTTATGTCTTGCCAGATTTTGTACAATGAATATGTATGCTCTCATGATTAGTAAACTGAAAGTCTTTGTGTTTTGTAAAGAGCAGTGGCATTATTTAGTTTAGTCTCTTTTGGACTATCTTCGTAACCGCTGAGAAAGCAAGGTGACAAACTGAAAGATGTTAAAAATTCTTACATACAGACCTATGGCCCCTGTATTGTGAAAGGGTGGTAACAAGCGCCCTCCACGTGTCCCCGCTGCGTTAAGTGCCACCTCCTGTGCTGCCTTAGCCCTGAATGCTTCTCTGCCTCACTGTACTCATCCCATCATTTCATGGTCTCCTCTGCATATTTTCTCCTTCCTCACTAGGTCAGGATATTCTGAAGGGCACGGACCATGCTTTAGCTATCTTTGTATTCCTAGTTTGGGGCATGGTAGCTAGAGCATACTAAGTGCTCAGTAACTCTTTTCAATTCAGAAATGGTCAAGAAATACTGAGGAGGCCCATCTCCCCTCCTTCCAAGGTCCTGAAGTCCTAGCGTTGGAAGAGTCTTTGGCATTGACCTCCCCTCACCCAGGACAGGCTGCCTCTCCACGTTCTCTCAGTTCTGTCGGTGCCATGGCTTGTGGACTCCAGGGATGGGAAACCAGTGCTGCAAAGGGAACCCATTCCACCATGGTCTGTCTGTATTTATTGAAAAGCTGGTCTTTCTAAAGAATTGAAATATCTTCGTCTCGAGAAATGTTTTCACTCAATGGAACTGAATAGTGGGGAAGGGATTGGGTTTGGGGGAGGGGGAGAGAGGCAGCCTGCTATTGCTGAAGAAATAATGAAAGCATAGTTAGAAGAAGATGACTTTAATAAAAGCACATTGGCGTGTATGATACTATTTATACAGCTGGCATAGATTGAATTTGGAATATAGCACTCTCTGGTATTTTTATCTGCTCAGTATCTGATATCCCTTTTTCTCTGGGAACATCACCCTGCTCCCCTAGTTGCAGTTTCTATAACTTGGGTGGGGCTGACCCTACTCCCAATTTCCAGGAATGAATGAGTCCGTGATCTAAATGAGTCTCATCAGAACATTTAATTCTCCTGGGCACTGTGATACTGGTTTGGGGATTGGCATCTGACCCAAGGAGAGGCCATGACGTTGTATCCTCGTGATTTTGCTGAAACTGTTGAGAAAGAGGACTGCTTGCCCCCTGATGAGATTGCTAACCCATTAGGATATCGGCCTGGAGCACAGGTGACGGCTTTATCACCTTGAAAGAGGAGGCTGCGGAGAATGGAGTCAATGCAGGAAAAGTATTGGCAAGAGATGAATCTGAATCCTGAGAACATCATTTCTACACACCTGAATTCAGTCATTCTTGAGTCAGGATCCTCCTGGGTATTTTCTTTCAGTGCAAAGTAATAAGTTCATTTTTTTTTTTTTTGCTTAAGGCCATTTGATTTGGATTCTAGTTATGTGCAACGAATGGAGTCCCATCTAATACAGAGGTCTGTTCTCATGCCTTCCGTGGGACTGAAGTCCTAGCATTGGAAGAGTCTTTGGAATTGATCTACCCTCACCCAGAACAGACCACCTTTCTCAACATTCATTCAATGCTTTCAACAATGTGGCCTGCATACTCCTGGGGGTGGAAAACCAGTGCCGGGAGAGGTAAGCCATTCCACTATTGCCCACCTGTATTTATTGGAAAGGTGACTTCAACGTCTGGTCTTCATCTGTCCTCTAGAGTAACAGAGGCTAGAGGTCCTTTCCCTTCGGCTATTTGAATATCACTGCGAATCAGGTCCCTCTCTCAATCTAACTTATTTTCTTCAGACTAAATGTCATCTCTCCCTTTAATACAGGGTTTTTCTCTAAGTGTGGTCTGCAGTGTTTTCAGATAGAGTATAAGACCCTCAGTTTATCCTTCAGATCGTTTTTAGTAGCATAAGCACATCCCGTGCAATGTATTTGTTGTTTATCTGAAATTCAGGCTTAACTAGACATCCTAGAGTTTTATTTGCTAAATGGGACAAACTTATCCACAGAGCATCTGGATCAGAATCACCTGGGAGCTCCCCACCCCAGAGGTCCTGACACAAAAGGTGTATACTTGTTCACTGAAGCTTGAGAACCCCTTCTTTAACTATTTCTCACACTCCTACTTGTCCTACTTCAGGCCTGCTCTTCTTGTATTATGTTCCACAGTTTTGAAATGTTCAACAGTAAAGCAATCTTAAGCAACATCAAGGCTCTGGGATATTTTGTGAACTATATCGAGTGCTTTTTATATGCCAGACACTGGTCTAGGCAGTGAACAAGAATACCTAGGGCCCTGCCTTATGGGATGTACATTCCAGTGGGAGAGCCAGGTAGTAAACAAACAGATATGTCATTATTTCATTTCAGGTAGTGTAAGTCCTGTGAAGTTTTCTTCATGTCACATTTCTTCAAGTCAGGGTAGGGAAAGAGCAGTGAGATGGAGAGGTGCTATTTTAGATAAGGTGATCAAGGAAGGCCTCTCTGAGGAGGTGGGATATGTGCAGAGTCTGAAGGGGGCAAGAGGTTGAGCCAATGCCAGCGTCTAGGGGAAATAACATTCTAAGCAGAGGTAAGAGCAAAGGCATGGAACCTGGGTGGGAACAAGCTTGGGGAGGTCAAGAGGCTGGAATGGAGTGAAAAAGATGGCGTGTAGTAAGGTGGTAGGTAGGTATGGAGGTAGGAAGCGGGTAGACCATGTCAGGCCTTGTGACCGTGATAAGAGGTTTTAATTTTTCTGTAAGTACAATGGGAAGTCATTGGAAGAGTTTGAACGAGGAAGCCGCAGAATCTGACTTAATCTTTAAAAGGATCCATCTGGTGGCTCCACGGAGAGTAGGCTGAAGAGCACAGGGATAGACACTGGACCCTGATGGTGAGGCTGTTGCAGAGTCTTGGTTCCTGCCTTTGACAATGTGTTTTTTTTTTTTTTACATCTTTATTGGATTGTAATTGCTTTACAATGGTGTGTTAGTTTCTGCTTTATAACAAAGTGAATCAGTTATACATATACATATGTTCCCATATCTCTTCCCTCTTGTGTCTCCCTCATTCCCACCCTCCCTATCCCACCCCTCTAGGTGGTCACAAAGCACCGAGCTGATCTCCCTGTGCTATGCGGCTGCTTCCCACTAGCTATCTACCTTACGTTTGGTAGTGTATATATGTCCATGCCACTCTCTCACTTTGTCCCAGGTTACCCTTCCCCCTCCCCATATCCTCAAGTCCATTCTCTAGTAGGTCTGTGTCTTTATTCCTGTCTTACCCCTAGATTCTTCATGACATCTTTTTTTTTTTTCTTAGATTCCATATATATGTGTTAGCATACGGTATTTGTCTTTCTCTTTCTGACTTACTTCACTCTGTATGACAGACTCTAGGTCCATCCACCTCACTACAAATATCTCAATTTCGTTTCTTTTTATGGCTGAGTAATATTCCATTGTATATATGTGCCACATCTTCTTTATCCATTCATCCGATGATGGACACTTAGGTTGCTTCCATGTCCTGGCTATTGTAAATAGTGCTGCACGAACATTGTGGTACATGACTCTTTTTGAATTATGGTTTTCTCAGGGTATATGCCCAGTAGTGGGATTGCTGGGTCATATGGTAGTTCTATTTGTAGTTTTTTAAGGAACCTCCATACTGTTCTCCACAGTGGCTGTACCAATTCACATTCCCACCAGCAGTGCGAGAGGGTTCCCTTTTCTCCACAGCCTCTCTAGCATTTATTGTTTCTAGATTTTTTGATGATGGCCATTCTGACTGGTGTGAGATGATATCTCATGGTAGTTTTGATTTGCATTTCTCCAATCCAAAAATGGGCAGAAGACCTAAATAGACATTTCTCCAAAGAAGACATACAGACTGCCAACAAACACATGAAAGAATGCTCCACAATGTGTTCTTGTCTTGCTGATTTTCTCCCAGTCCTTTCAAGAGCCCCATAGTGTAATGGTGGAAGGATATGAGCTCTGAAGCCTAATGGCCTTGGCCAACTCTGCCAATTACTATGTGTGGGATATTGGCCAAGATTCTTAACTACCCAGGGCCTTGTTTTCTTAATTTGAAGAAAATGAGGGTAATAATTACACCTACTTCATCAGGTTGTTGAGGGAAATTAAATTAGTAGATACAAGCGAACTGCTTTGAACAACTTCTGGCATATCAGGAGTGCCCAATAAATGTTAGATACTATTATTATTCAGCATAGCATGCTCTTTCTTGCCTTAGGACAATATTGTCCATTTCCCCCTATTCATTAGGCTAATTTCTGCTCATCCTTTGTGCTTTAAATTGTCACAGGAAGCCTCCCCTATCACCTCTGCCCCACTTTGTTGGACAAAATAAGTCACAAGGCGAGCCCCGATTAATGTAGGGAAACACTCTATCTTGTGATGGGGCAAAGTTGCATTGCAAAGGAAGGGTGGAGAATTAGGGCCATTTTTGGAAGCTGCCACCACAGATGCCAAGAGAACCATTGCCACATGCTGCTAAAACACACACTTTGGGTCATTTAAGTACCCCAAGGACCCTGTTCCAAGACAGCTTCAGCCTCATGTTGTGATCTTCGCCGGTGGTATTACAAGAACCAGCTTCCCTGCCGTCCAGAGTGCTGGCTGTTCTCTTGGCTGTATTTGCTACCTTCTAAAGGAAAAGTGTTGCAAAAAGCGGTCTGGGCGGCTGAGAGTGTGATGAGGCATGTGGGGGAGGACCTGTACTCCAACACACACTTTGAGCCACTTAATGATTTCTCAGTGGAGACAACTGCAGTTGGATGCCAAAGCTTGGGGCCACGGGGCTTGAGGTCTGTAAACATCAGACGCTTTTAATGCCGCCCTTCTTGCTTTGCCACAGAGTGTTGCTCAAAAAGGGAGTTCCCCACTCTGCCCATGAATAAGGCCTGCCTGCCAACACCAGTTCCAGCTGTGAACATGTAATCAGCTCTTCTATGGCCCCAAAAGGGGAGTCCCAGAGGCCTAAATTTAATTTTCATGCATATTTGTCATCTCCCTCTACTTTATGCAAACACAGTTTTGTCGCCAACACAGGCGCCAACTGTTTTGTTTGGATAATTGCTCCAAGTCAACCCCAAACTACAGGGAGTTTTCTTTTGCAGAAAGCACGTTTTGGTTAATTTTCCGTTAACCAAATTATATCTTCCTTTAGCACCTCCTTCAGGGTCTCAGCGACCATTTCTGTAAACATTTTCTCCCTTTGAAGCAGCTCACCACCAGTGTCAGGTTTATCCTCCTCCACGCTGGGTCCGTTGGAAGGAGCAAAGAAACAGGAGCTCTGCAGCTCCACGGATCATCTGCAGTTGCTGTTTTTCTTCCAGATAATTCTCTATTCATCTTTTCACAATTGGCTGGTCCTAGAGTGGCTGCAATAACCCGAGTAGAGGTTTGTGACCATAATAGAGATGAGGGGAGAGAGGAAAATGAACTCTCGGAAAACAAAGGTCTTATTTTTATGGAAATGAATAGAAACTCTGAAATAAGGATGAGACATATGGAAAAGCATAAGATATGAACAGAACGTTTTAAAATAGAAGGTCCTCAGAAATGCTCCATATGTCCCAGCGGTATTTAAGGTAACAGAAAACAGTTCATGGCGCAGCTGCAAACGTTCATTCCTGGGGTTCAGGACTCAGTTCACGAAACTGTACTTTCCACTTTGTCTTGAAGAAGGCTTCCTTTGTCTCGCTCCTGGGGCTAATTCTTTTAGGGTTAGGGGGAGAGTTACATTAATAAGTTATTAATTAAGAGCTTCAATTTTAATTAATTGTATTTCACTCATAATGAAGTGATACATTACTCATAAGTCATCATCATTTCTCCTCCTTCCCTACTTAAAAGTCAATAGCTAATGAAATAGTTATGAGTCAATAGTTATGAAAACTTCATGCAGTTTTAGAGCCTGTTTAGAGCTTACGGACTCTAAATATTACAGCATAGTAATATTGCAGGGCTTGTAACTGAAACATCAATCTAAAAATGATACAGGACATTAAAATGACATCTCCTAAAAGCACAGTTGACATACACCATTCATGCTAGCCAACAGCTACTATCTAAAGAGTCAACCAGAAACGTTACACAACTTACAGAGGATGTTCAGATTTTTGCCATAGCGTTATAAATGACTTGGGGAAATCAGTGAACATCAAAGAAGTTTTGTTATTTAGAATTCTCCACAGATGGTATGCATCTCAATATGCTTTTTGCCCTGTAGAAAATGAAGATAATATTTGATTTATCAAATATGAAACTAAGCCACATTGAATGATCACATCAAAATCTGTCATATGCCAGACTGAGCAAAGGAGAGTGCTTCTTTTTCATATCCTGAGCCGGGGTATAACTCAGATCTTTGGACACCTGCTTTGTTTTTTCTAGATTTACATCTTAAACTTGAATTCTGAAAATGAAATAGAATCAAGAGGAAAGAGAGAGAGAGAAACCTCTAACCCCACACAAAATTAATGAATCTGTTTTAGTATGTTCAGTAGCACCTCTGTACTTCTGACAGTGAGCATCAAAAATCTCCTTACTTACCCTCCCTTTTAAGTCTGTAATCTCCACCAGGACTTTTACCGTGCTATTGTATTGACCTTCGTTTCTTCATTTTATTTTGTCTGCACAGTCCCCATCAACTAATTTCATTTTTCCTGTTGCTAAACTGTATTTTTTTTTTTTTTGGCTCAATTGACTGGATGTTTGGCTTTGTGTAGACACAGCCTCACTGTAAGTTGGCCCCCTAATTCAATAATTCACCATGAAGACTGGTTTTCATCCTCAGTGTGTTGAACAGGCATCTAATCAACCAATAATTTCCTTTTTGTTGGATGAACATAATAACTATTTCTGTCTTTCTTTCTGATGGGAAACAGAGGCAGAGAGGCTTAAGGGCTGCCCTAAGTCAGAAAGGGAGGTTGTAGAATTCAGCTTCAGGAATCCCTACAGTATTCAGGGTTGATGTGGTGAGATGAACCTAATAGCATTCTTATGAATTTAGACATTTGTGGTGGAGAGACAAGTTTAAACTTGTAAAGAAGTGCAGTTTCAGTTAATATGATACAATAATAGTGACTAGTTTTGACATCACGGAGATCAATCGGAATTACATTGGTCAGAAAGAGAGGCGTCTTATATATCTGAAATAAATGGAATTTGCGGTGAGTCGGGCCTCAGGGCAGTTCTGAACCAGGGGATATGAGCATCCTTAGGACCCTCCATCTTGTGCCTCTCCTTCTCTCTGCAGCGTCACCTTTATTTTCTCAGAGCAGATTCTTCAATGAAAACTAAAAACATGGCCTCCAATAACTTTCAGTTCATATGTCACGGCATCCCCTCCGGAAAGGAACTGAGATGTCGTTTCTTAGGTCCTGAGGACAAAAATCCATTGAAAGAGTCTAATTGTCCAAGCTTGGGTCAGTTGCAGGAACCTGGACCCATCAATTGTGAACAGGAAGTAGGGGATCATCTTGAGTGATTTTCCCATTGTAGCTGAAGAAGGGAGAATCTGATAATCAGGGGGCTCTCATTCAAACCACTTAGGGTCATAGGATCATTGACATGTGGTTGTCTAAGCAGACAGACTAAAACACAATTATTATATATGTTTAATAAAGCATTGCCAACAGAGATTTTTCTTTTTGGAATTTGCTTAAATACTTAAATGATTATTTTTATATGTTAATGCATTTATTTCGAAAATAGTCATTGAACACCCACAGAGTGCAACGTGCTAGGCACTGGGTTGGATTCAGAAAAGTACAAATATACAGATTCTTCCCTCAAATAATTTACACATTTTTTTGTTAAAAAATGCACACTCATCTAAGACTTTCAGCTGCAATGTGGTTCGTGTCCAGTGGGAATACAGGAAGAACTAGAGGTATTCAGAATTCAGGGAGAGGGTTGTGAGTATGAACAGCAGGAGAAGGCTGCATAAAAGGAGTGGCTCTTACCCTGGGCCTTGAAGGCTACTACGCTGTAGACAAGTGGACAGCGTTCCAAGCGGAGGACGTTCCAAGTGGAGTCAATGTACAGAGGGGGCAGAAGGACTCAATGCCAAGACAAGTGGCTGAGTTGCCCCTGGTATGTTATGTATGCAGTTTTTTTGCCTAGCAAGCACCCTTTTCACAGGTGGTTGAAAACTGACTCCCTCCTATCCCTTATCTGGTTATGGCTTGCTCTGAAATAATAGAATATGAATTGGTGAAGCTGCATTATAGTGGCTTACTACCTTCTCTGTAGCACGATAAAGGCAAATTGCTCCAGTGCTGAATCCTTCCTTCATGCGCACAAGAATTTCTTTTATTTAACAGAAACTTGTTATAAGTCAAGTTTTGATCCACTTTTATTATTGAAAGTTACTATTTAAAGTACAAAGGTTTATGAGCACCTACAAGGATGAAACTGACATATCCCGTCTCTCTCCTCATGGAGTTTGGAGTAATTTAGAAGACAAGATGATTCAGTAAGCAATTTCAAGTGTTGAGTGTCATGATAAAGCAAGTCCAAAAACCAGAAGGATCTAAGCAGTTCAGGGGTTTGGGAAAAAGAATGGAAGGAGTAGAAATTGGTCAGAGGAACGGGGCTGTGGGAAATATGCCAGATAGAAAGAAACTGTCTAAACGTCAAGAGAGAGTTTGAGAGTATGAGGTATCCAAGGAACTGAACAGCGTTCTCTCTCTTCTTTCTCTTTCCCTCTTTTATTCCCTCCCCAACCCCCTCCAGGACTACAACAGTAAGGTCAGAGTGAGGGAGCTGAGATACATGCTTATTCACTAATCATTCCATTGACTGTATTCTTTCTGATCTCTTAAATAAAAATAATTTTCAACTTTTACTTTAAAATGCTGTTTAATAACAAGAACCCCATATTTCTAATACTGACCATAGAACTGCTTCTGATCAAGATCTGTCAAGTAAGAAAGCTTGCTGCCTGCTCTTAGGTTTAGTGTTAAATGCATGCACTACCATCCAGCTGCATTCAATTCTGCCATCATACTTTATGTACCCTTTAGCCAAGATGCAGTATGGTCTACAGACCCAGGCCTCTGAGTTCTTTTACACCAGCTGTATTAAACCTTATTGATAGAATTGTCATGAACTTGTTGGTCTTTACCATTAAGAAGACCATTCAAGACTCTGAGCTGTTAAAATATGATTTCTCTTTTCAGTGTGGAAAGTTACGCCTATTAGAAGGAGATGCCATTTGGTCTAACGATTGCATGTTATTAAATTAATATTTTAATTGGGTTGCCTGGTTATTTTCACCTACCGTGGCCTCGAGGTATATTCCTTAAACATGATCTCTAGCCATAATGTCTGCTCCTGCTTCAGAGAAGTGAAAGGATGTTTGTTAAACGAGGAGATCATCACTCAAGATCATTGCCTCGTTGGTGTCAGCTGTCAGGCTAATACATTTATTTGGACAACAGTAGGTTCTGAGAGAACTTATAAAGTTCCCTTTCTCGGTTGTGGAATATGATGGATGTACCATACCGGTGACCTTTACACAAGGCCACATGTTAATATTCAGTACCTCCCTTTTGTTGGCCTCAAACAATGGCTGTCATTAAGAAAGCTGGGTTTGCCAATATGCCCTCTGTTAGGATGCTGGACCACTCCTGATTGGTCACTAGGAAGTATCATGTGCCTTTGATGGAAATGACATGGAAGATGTATGGTTGAAGTGCTGTGCTTAGCACCACTGCTGTGCAGGGGAGAAAACCACTATGACCCAAATAGCCCTGAACTCAAACAATGTCGCACCAACCAAAGACAACATATTGGGAAGAAAAATGCTTGTAAACTGCATGTGTTAGAAGATGTATTGGCCAGACGGCCATAGGGCAATCTTTGAACTATTGAAATCTTTAGAAATATTGTTTGGTTCTGAAACAATACTTACAAACCTAATTAATCAAGCATAGATGGTTTATTTTCAGGCTTTCCACAGTGTGTTGCTTTAAGGCAAGAATAGGGTCCGTTGGGTTCTTTTTGCCGTTTCACAGAGGCATGCAAAAACTCAGCATGGGCATTCATGTTCATACAAGTTGAAACTCTAAATTTCGAAATAATATCTACACAGATCTCTGGTGATCCCTTCTACAAAGGCCGGGGTGGGGGGTAGCCTGGATTCCTTTCTCAGCTGTTTCCGATTCTGTGCGTGACTCTTTCTTCCACCCTTCTCCGAAATTGTATTCATCAGCATCATTTAAGATCATCATTCCTGTTGCATTCTCTAGCTTGAGGGGAAAACACTTTTGATTTTTTTCTTATAGAATAAATATAATGAAGTGTTGCCTTCCTGAACATGTGCACTTGAATGATGCGATTTAAAATGCTTTCCAGTCTTAGGATCCCATGTTAAAAGGGTGACTGAGAAACCACACATCCTCAAGGCAGGAAGGTGGGCAACTGGAAAACCGTTTCGTGTAAGAAGGCTAAGTAAGGGGCCATCTGGAGTGATGCTGCAGGCGGCAGGTAGTGGAAGCCCTTTGCGTCTCAAGCAAGCTGTGGTGGAAATAAGCTCGTCATTCAGAGGAAAGAATTGTCCAAGTACTTGGGTGCATGCAAAACAGTGCCTGGCCAGAGTTTTAGCAAGACGTGAAATATTGCACTGGGTCGTGGCAGTTGAATTGCGTGAGTACAATCCCCGAGGGTCAACTCCTGGTTGTTTATTTAGAGGCAGGTTATGGACTTTGTGGATTATCTAAGTGTTCCCCACTGTGTCATCCGGGGCTGTGCCACTATTTACCAGCTGGTTAGAATATGAAGGGCAGAAGAAAGGAAAGGGGTGGAAACTCAACCCATAATCACATAGCTTGTAAGCAAGTCAGATTAAAGATGTGGTGGGAGGAGGGATGTTAAGCTCATTATTTATTGGGAAAATGAAAAAATTAAAACCACAATGGAGAGTACTGTTTTATACCCACCAGAATGGCAAAAATTGAAAAACTCAGTCAAGTAATAGTAAGTGTTGGCAAGGATGTGGAATAACAGGAAGCCTTATACACTGCTGGTGGGAGTGTCAGTTGGTAAAAACACTCTGAAAAATAATGGATATTGTATAATATTGAAGACGTGGGTACCCTAGGACTTGGCTATTCCACTCCTAGAGAAAGTAGAGTACGTGCAACAGAGGATGTGTACAAGAATGTTCATAGCACCTTGTTTGTAACATTAAAAAACAAAACGAAAATGGATTTCATGCACAGTCCCATCAGTAAGAGAATGGATGAATAATTTGTAGATATTCATGTAATGAAATTAGGTGGGTCTGTGGCTATTGTTTCCTTTGAACAATGTGTATATGTCATCTATACTCTTATAAGCATCATATTAAGTTGTAACATGTGAAATTGCCTACATTTGACAGTTTTTGTCCTACAAAACAGCAATTTCATATGGTAACATAATGCTTCCAAAAATAAATAAGGTAATTAAATAAAAAATGTTTTGCACAATTAAAAAAAAAAACCTCAGGGACTCACAGGATTATTAGGGCTGGGGAATATTGTAGAGATCATTTAAATTCTTCCATAGATGAAGAAATCAAGGCCTTCAGACACTCATTCAATGAATCCACCAGAAACCAAATACAGTGGCTCTCAAATTATAGCTCCTGTTTAAAACAATTCACAGTCTAGTCAGGAAATTTAAAAACAAAACATTTCAATACACATCCATGTCCCTGGGCTGGAGACTTTCTGTGACTCAAATGCAACTGAGTAAGGCAGATAGTGTCATGGGGAAGAGATGGTGTCATGGAAGGAGGGTGAAGTGCATCTGAATGCACTTGGGTTACCTTCTGGTGCCTGGTGAGACACCAACTCCTGTGTCCTTTTACTAGAGGAAGGGAGGTGGTTGAGTGATATTGGAAGAAGGAACATCCCTCCCCCAGAGGCAGGGAAGTCACCCTCATACTTAGCAGAGTACCTGAGCTGGGACAAGTTCCCGCCCATCTTGTAGCACTTCATTCTCCCACATCCATGGCAGATATCAGTCATTTCCCCATGAACTGAGACGAGCCCTGGAACTCTTAAAAATTGATGTCCCAATGGGTACTGATGTTCAAGAAGAAAGCTGTTTGCCATCCTTAGGAAGAGACACGACATCAGAGCTGGAATGACTGATTATGGTGAACTGAGCAACATGGACTAATCCCTGAGGCAAGAGAAGTGGTTATCCCCAGGCAAGTCTGCAGAAAGGGAGGAGGGAGGGTATGAGGTGGACATGGAGAACGGTAAGCTATAATGCTGAAGAGCAGTCCTCCTGAGTTCTTCTTCTTATTAAACTTATTAGACACCCATTAAAAGGCGTCCCCCGCTTGTTTCTCAGCCCCCCAGGTTCTTTCAAGATTTTCTTTCTGCGTTTGGTTTTCTGTAATTTTAATATGCTACGCCTATAAGTAGTAGGTCTTTTGTTTTTGTTTTATTTGTTTTTGCATTTATCTTGCCGTGTGTTCTCTGAGCTGCCTGAATTTGTGGTTTGGAAAGTTCTCAGCCATTGTTACTTCAAACATTTCTTCTGCCCATTTTCTCTTTTTTCTTCTACTGGTATTCCAATTATGATGCATACGTTATATCTTATGAAATTGTCCCAGAGTTCTTGTTTTGTTCTTTTTTCCCCCATTTCTTTCTCTCTTTGCATTTCAGTTGAGGAGTTTTTATCGACCTGTCTTCATGCTTTTGCTGATTCTTTCCTTGGCCATGTTCAGTTTACTGATGAGCCTGTCATGGACATTCTTCATTTCTGTTACAGCGTTTTATATTTCTAGCATTTTCTGATTGTGTTTTACTTTTAATAAAAATTGTATATATTTGAAGTGTACAACATGATGATTTGATACACGTGTACACAGTGAAATGATTACTATAGTCAAACTGATTAACCTGTTATCTCCTCATTTAGTTTTTAACCATTTTTTGTGTGATGAGAGAACCTGAAATCTACTCTCTAGCAAATTTCCAGTGTTCAGTACAGTATTATTTACTGCAGTCTTTATGCTGGAAATTAGATCTCTAGATTTATTCATCTTCCATAACTGCAACTTTGTACCCTTTGACTTAACACCTTCCCATTTCCCCCACCTCCCTGTCCTTGGTAACTCCTGTTCTACTCTCTGCTCCTAGGTATTCATTTTAGATTCCACATGTAAGTGAAATCGTGGAGCATTTCTTTTTGATTCTCAGAGTTTCCATCTCTCTGCTTACCTTACTCAACTGTTCTTTCATGTTGTCTACTTTCTCCATTAACGCCCTTAGCATATTAATCACAGTATTTGAAATTCCTTCTCTGATAATTCTGATGTCTGTGCCATAGATGAGTTCTTATGCTTGCTTTGTCTCTTCAGATTGGGGTTTTTTTGTTTTCTTGCCTTTTGACATGCCTCATAACTTTCTGTTGAAAGCCAAGCATGATACATCAGGTACTAGGAACTGAAGTAAACAGATCTTTGCTGTGGGTTTTTGCGTCGACCCGACTCGGTCCTGGGATGTGTTTAATGTTTGTTGTAGCTGTAAGGACGAGAGGCTTCAGGTTTCTCCAGTGTTCTCACTTTTGTTCCCTTTCCAGACTTTGGGCTTCCCTGACTACTCTTCCTGAGAGAGAATCTGTATCTTGTAGCTCTCCCAGCTGGAATCCACTCTTATTATACTGGACACCTGTTGGTGTGCTGATAAGGTGTGGGGGAGGGGAAACATTCTATAATCTTATGATTAATCTCAGTCTTTTAGTGGGTCTGTGTCTCTGGCTGTGACCTTAACAAGTGTTTTTTAGCTTTTTTTTTTTTTTTTTTTTACTGCTCCTTAGGTGAGACGAGAAGGCTAAAGGAACTGGAGTGGGAAAAATGCCCTTCCCTCAGCTGGGATAAGGATATGTTTTTGTTGTGGAGGATGCTCTGGGCATATTTTACTAGGATTGTTTTTCCCATGCCTGTATCAGAGCTTTGAAGGGATCTTTTTCAGACTTTCACCTTGAGAAACTAGTGGAGTTCTTATAGACAAAATCTGCTAAAGTGCAGGGACCACCTGCACCTGCTGTCCTCAGGAGTTTCTAACTCTCAAGCTAGTCTACACCCAGCCGCCAGCAATTCATCAAAATGATCATTTAAATGTTCCTACCAGTGTAGGAACCAGCGTGTTGTTCCAGAGGCTTCTACTCCAGGTCAACAGATCTTGGTTTGACTCTTTGGATTCACCTGTCTCTCCAGATTTTGGGGTGGCCTTTTGCCCTGCAAACTCAGTTCTCTGATGGATCCAGGAAAAATTGTTGTTTTTCACTTTCTTAAACTGTTTCTTGTTGTAAGGATAGGACTGTCAGTTTCCAGGCTGTTTCCATGTTGGAGCTAAAACTGGAAGTCCATGACATGTATTTCTGCCAACACCTTCCCCCCAAAAATGGGGATTATCATTATCTATCCATTTTACAGATGAAGAAAATCAAGCCCAGACAGTCTGTGTCTCAACCACTATACACAACTCCCAGGCACATCCAAGCTGCCGTCACTGTTCACTTAGCTGACTGCTAACTGCCTTCTAACTGGCTTCTGTTCTCATCCTCTTATGTCCAGTTTTCCTTAGAGAACTTTTTCAAGGGTAAGTGCTGCTGTCGTGACTCATCTATGGGAAAGTTTTAGTAGCTTTCCATCGTACATTGTGTAACTTCTAGACCTCACCTGTCCCTTCTTTTTTGCTCACTTCCATTTAGCCATTGGGTGTAGCAATCTTAGGAATATATCTCAGTCCTTGTGAGGCTGGAATTGTGTTCCCCCCTCCTGCATGACTGACCTTTTCAACCTTCGGGTCAGTCCCAAATTAAATATTACCTTCCTAGGTCTCCACCCATGTTTCTCTGTCTCGCTCCCTTGCTTTTTCCTTGATATCACTCACTACAATTTGTAATCACTTAGTTGTGACTTGCTGTTGTCATCTTCTCCAGTTGACTGTAAGCTCTGTGAGGGCAGGGACCACATTTGCCTTATTCTGT
This sequence comes from Aethalodelphis obliquidens, assembly GCF_003676395.1. Classification (NCBI taxonomy): domain Eukaryota; kingdom Metazoa; phylum Chordata; class Mammalia; order Artiodactyla; family Delphinidae; genus Aethalodelphis; species Aethalodelphis obliquidens. The sequence goes on along the minus strand of NW_020837952.1, from coordinate 46,440,099 downwards.
TGTATCCCCAGGGCCAAATACAGAGCAAGGCACATAGTAGGCATTTGATAAATATGTTTTTGAATGAAGGAATGAATAAAATGAGGCAAACTCTGGATGGGTGGAAGAGATATTATTTTCCACTTGAGTCCTTATTGCCAAAAGAGGCTATTCAGGAACTATAGAGGGAGAGAGAACAATAACAACAGCTAAGGCTAACTGAGTACTTCCTGTGTGTCACATACTGCTCTAAACTCTTGTTTATTAACAACTCATTTAATCTGCACCTCAGCCCTGGGTGGTAGTGGCAATCATTATTGCCATTTTGTGAATGGGGAAATTGAGGCACAGAGCACTTAAGTAGCTTGACTTAGGTAACACTGCCAGGAAGAGGTGAACCAGATTTGATCCAAGAAGTCTGGGCTCAGGGCTTGATGCTTTCCAGACCCCTCCCACAGACTCAGCCCCACTAGCTTAAAAACTCTCATTCCGCCACTAGGAGAAGTGGTGAAACTGAGGTGGCAGACTCCGACTCCACTACGTGGTCTAAGAATCCTTTAAAAGTGTGTCATTGGGGTGTTCAGTGTTAATTGAAGACCTATTTAAAGTTTAAGTTTGATTTTAGATATTCAGGAGATGATACTAATTAGCCTTAGCCTCTATTTATGCCTACAGTTAAGGGCAAGATGAGCTCTGGGGAATTAATTGTCTCTGGGTTTCATTTCTCCTTCTAGGACAGGTGCCTCTAGTTTTTTTGTAACACGAACATGCTGGAGTTAGAAGCCCAAGGGAGCAGAAGAGATAGGGTGGGGATCAAACACATAGAAGTTATACATTGAGGGAGAGCTGCCAGAAGCAGGTGTGATGGGGAGCACCGTCCTACTCCCTGGTAGCCCAGAGGGGCTGAAGATGCAGGGGTTACCATGTTTGTCTTTTTCTAATGAATAGAAGATGAATAAATCTGCATCTGTCATGATTTATCATGAGCTATTTTGCAGCTCAAGAGAAAGATAAATTGTTTTTGTGAAGTACATTCAGCTCTGAGGGTTATCTTATTGTGCCTTGAAATCTCCTGTCTGCCACAATATTAAGCAACAGATGGAAGACCTGTGCTGCAAAAGAGGCAGAGCTGTCTACACATTGAAAGAACCTGCAAAACTTGAATGTCAGGAAGAATTTCTTAAGATGAGAAACACCCGGGCTTCCCTGGTGGCGCAGTGGTTGGGAGTCCGCCTGCCTATGCAGGGGACACGGGTTCTTGCCCCGGTCTGGGAGGATCCCACATGCCGTGGAGCGGCTGGGCCCGTGAGCCGTGGCCACTGAGCCTGCGCGTCCGGAGCCTGTGCTCCGCCACGGGAGAGGCCACAACAGTGAGAGGCCCGCGTACCGCAAAAAAAAA